>NC_049248.1:15714420-16015135 GCF_011100685.1 Canis lupus familiaris
TATTTTCATCATATCTTCAGTAACTCCTTGTTATACAGAAGAACAACTGAACTTTTTAGTCCAAAATTCTAGACTGTTCATCAACTCACTCTCTGTACCTTATCAAACAATCTTGACATTTCTCCAACATTTCTCACAATCACTTCACTCCCAAAGTTTTGTAGATATATTTATTTTTCTCTATGCAAAGAAGCCTACTGTAGTGTTTGAATTTATTAATGTATTTAGCATGTAACCATAGTTCATAATATAGAAATCATATCTTCATATGCAATCTTAATTACTATATGACTAATTAAAAACCACCTTTTGATGAGAACATTCTTCAATTGTTTTACATGAACTTCAAAAATCTTTAGCACACTTCATCTTAGCTGTGAAGCAAATGAACCTCATGTTTCATTTAGAATTTGTCACAAATTTGGGCTTGGAGTAGCAAGGGGGAAAAGAAGTGTGTTTGAGGAGTACAGAAGATAGATATGTAAAGAGATAATTATTATAAAATACAATCAGTACAACAATATAGGTATCAAAGCATCCACATATCCACACACACACACACGCGCACATACATTTACTAACATCCCCCAAATAATACAGAGAACAAAGCAAATTGAAACAACATTCTTACTTCATTTATCACATTTTACACTAAGAACAAGATAAAGATAACAGAGAGTAAAAATTCTAACAAAAATCTATTCAACTAAGTTGCAAAACGATCCAGCCAGAAGGACACTCACCCAGAAAATGTAGACATAAGCAAACATATACCAGTTTGTTTCTTCCTAGACAGACATCAGCAAGCCATCCTGCAAACATTGGGCTAAGTACTGAAGTTCCAATAAAACACAAGTTCAAAATGGCTGCTTGGTAATTGGGATAGCCAAGCTTGACAGTGCAAAAGGGGATCATATTGCAGACAACTTCAAAGAAAGTGAACCTCTCACACATCTCCACCAGAAGCAAGCAGATTCCAACCCAAATTTTTTTCACAGTATATCCCAAAGAGAAATAACCAGGTTGCCTTATAGATTTCTCCTTCTCAGTGCTGTGATGTAAGGATACTTTCTCATCCATTATTTTCAAATCTGTAACAGACATGACTCCCCTTCTCAAATACAACTTATGTCAGTGTTTTGAACTGGGTGATTTTTTACTCCCACCCTCCTAATGAAAAAATAAATAAGATCTCTGCTTTGAATTTCACAGCTCCATGCTAAAGTTTCGCAAGGTTCTTTTGCACATTAATGTTGGGGAGCACAGGAGAGGAGACACAAGGATTTAAATGTTCATGGTAGCCCAGAGTAGCCAAATCTGATTTGTTTGTCTAATTATTTGGAGGCTAATTAGGCTCTTCCTCCAAACGTATATTGTATTACACGAATCTTGTTGCATATGTGTGGAAACTCATCTGTCTCACACTGATAAAGGTTTAAATACTGAGGCAAAAGAAGCAGTTTTTCGGGAGAATTTGAGCGCTAGATCAAGAAATAATTTGAGCCTAATAATTTCTGATACTTTAATTAAACAAGCCAGAACAGCACCAAGAGATAAAGCGCGGAAGGAAATCTGTTTTGAGGGGGCAGGATACCTTATCATTATTACATTTCTTGTTATTTTTGGTTGGAATTCTGATAAGAAAGCTAATTAGGTAACAAAAAGTGCTAGTACATTTAGGTAACAAGCAGAGTTTGTAAGAAAGTAATTTAAGTGCGCTAATGAAAGGAGAAAATATTAAACAAAAACCCTTTTTCCTTTAAGTTGACCCCATGCTTGTAGAACAGCCTCTCAGAGGAAATCAAAATCAAAAGGTGCTTTTTGACTCCTTATTATTAGTCAGCAGCAGGGATGCAGCAACCATCCCACACATGCTTTGGGGAATATTGGATCCGGTATCACCCCGACCCTCCTCCAGCTGGGTGAGTGGATGTTAGCATTCTATTTTGGAAAGCAGGAGGGCACCAATTAAGCTAAAAAAGCAGCAGCAAAAGAGGAACACTTGAACATTTCTGGATTTAGCTGCAAGGACATAGGAAGATGAGGAGATGGAACTATTGGCTTAAAGTCATAATTCAACAGTTACTCAAGTAAAGGAATGTTAATTTTATGTTGGAGTCAGAAGCAGAAGCCTGATAAGGGCTTTTGACTCTGATTCTTATCTTTTGACCTGAGAGATTGGGAGCAAATGCTTTGCTTCAGCTCCTACTAATAGTTTCATTCTATTTTCATCTGCTCAGCATCCACTTCCCCCTCTTTGGTAACAACGCCCTATTTTTCCTTTGTGTAGAGTGATCATGCAATATGTTATCTAAACTTGGACATTTTCGTGAGTGAACATAAAGCTATTTATAGTTCTTCCTGAAAAGTCGATAGAAACTGGCACCACCTAGGGCAAGCCCCAAGATAGTCTTACTGTTGGGGAATAACTGCCATCTATTCCATGGGATCCTGGTGGGGTTTTCTTCTGGCCAAAGGAATCAGCGCATGGTCCCATGCAATCCTCTTCTATTTCCTCCCTGAGAATTTTCATCATGGGTGGAATGATTCCAGTTTGGATGTGCAAGCGGAGTCATTCAGGTGTAGCTCTCAAAAAAGGGATTGTTCATGAGGTACTGATGGAGAATTCAGTGCCATCCTGGTTGGTATTCTTCAGGAGACATGATTAGTTGTTCTTCTGTAAAGGACTCACTTTTCAGTCAATTTTAGTTTTGACTAAGTTAGACATGCTTGATTTCTGTGGTTTACAGAGAACCCTAAGTGATACTTTGTTGTTGTTTGTCCCAAGTTCAGGGAACAGTTTTTTCCCCAGCCACTGGGTATATATTTAATTAGCACCTGACACAGGGGTGTATCAGAAGTAGGATAGCGCTAACCCTTTCCAGGGCCTGATGATTAGCATGTTTGAATTCTTCAGCTACAGTGCATTTCCTTGTCCCCAGACGGGCCACAGGTAATGCAAACATGTGGTTTGGAGGTGGTTGAGTCCGGGAGTGCAACAGCAATTACTGAGTCGAGTTAAAGCAATAGGAAAACACCTCTTTTTTTTTTTTTTTAAACTATTTCTCAATATCAACCTCAGAGAGAGCTTAAAGGACCAAGCGTCAATTCCACTAGACAGTAACACTTTGCAGGGATCAGTGAATACCATCACCTTTATCAACAAATTTGAGCCTGTAAATGAGGCTTATGCTAACTTCCTGCAAACTTTCGCCAACCCGCCCCCCCTCCCCCCCAAACATCAGGCTTGTTTTCTTTCTCACTCCAGCTCCCTTAATAAAATCATATTTTCCCTCCATTTTAAAAGCAATGCATGTACCCTAGATCCAACCTGGAAAATATCTGGAAATAGAAAAAGAGTGAGAGTTTTTGCAGAATTTATTTTGCTGTTTTCCCCTGTAACTCTTTTTTATTAATAGACTTTAAATATTTAAATTATATAATTATATGCACCTACTGTATAATGCATTTTATATCCCTTTTGTAGGTAATTTAACATTCCATTATGAAGTCTTTGTGAACATAAATTTCTATGGTTGCATTAATAGATACATCATTCACTTAACTATTCCTCCATTTTTGGTTGGTTACATTTGTCCCAGATCAGTTATAACCCAGATGTTCTTTAACTTTTGAATATAAATTTACATCTAAAAGAAAAAACACCTTTATAAACAATGCTAGAATGAGTATTTATTCATAAAGCTTTGCCTATTTCCACATTACATTCTTTTAAAAAATTTAAATATTTGTTTCAGGTGTACAATTAGTGATTCAACACTTATATACAATACCCAGTGCTCATCACAAGTGTACTCCTTAATCCCCATCACCTGTTTAACAGGTCCCCCCCACCCATCTGGTAATGCTCAGTTTGTTCTCTATAGTTAAGAGACTGTTTCTTGGTCTTCTTCTCTCTTCTTTCCCCCTATGATCATTTGTCTTGTCAACAATAGCCAAATTATGTAAAGAGCCCAGGTGTCCATTGACTGTTGAATGGATAAGAAGAGGTGGTATGTATACACATACACACACACACACACACACACACACACACACGGAATATTACTCAGCCATCAAAAAGAATGAAATCTTGCCCTTTGCAATGACAAGGATGGAGCTAGAGAGTATTATGCTAAATAAAATAAGTTAGAGAAAGACAAATATATGAAGTCACTCACATATGGAATTTAAGAACCCACATTATACTCATAGACTAGTATTTAACCATATTACTGAGTTAAAATGTGGGAAAGCTTTCAGGCATGTTGACATAAATCAAATTGCAATATAAACTTCAGGTGTTTTTTTTTTTTTTTTAATTGAAAAGCCTTTGTTGTTTTTTGGAATGCAAAGACTATACTTAACAGTAGCATTCTTCATTGGCAAAACAAAAGTCATAAGTCAATGTGTAGGGTGGTGTTGACCACACTTATAGGTATTGGAAAATGTATCTTATTTAATATGGAAAATTAGTCACAAGCTCATTTGATGAAGTAATGATCCTCCATGGTTTTTACTAAGAAGCCAGAGTGTGACTGCATCAGATCCCATGAGGGCTGCGATAATGTACCAGAAATGGAACCCTTGATTTTAAGGAGGCTATTTTTAGCAATGCAGGATTATAAAATATTTTTATAATCTCCAAGTTGATTATAACTTTTGAGAAAGCTGTAGTATTTTACAATGTGTTACTGTAACACTTTCAAATTTTATGTACATTTGTGGAATGACTTTTCATAGGTCTTCTAAACACTTAATAAGCATTTTTTAAGGGAAGAGCTTTCCTAGCTCAATAATTTTCTGTATATGATAAGCACAAAGGTCATTTGAAGATATTTACTCTTTTAGGCCTATCAATTCCATTTTATTCTGCTGACTATGAAGTTTGGTAAAAACCTGGTTTGAATGTTGTCAAGAACATGACCAAGGACTGGCCTTAACTATAATTTAATTATTAAAAATTGTGCACAAAGACTTGTTGAGATGAAATTTTTGCTGCATTGTTCAGGCTGAAAGTGGAAATGCAAAGGTACATATTGGGCTGTAGTTTTGTTTTAGGAAAGACATTCTGTGTTAATCCTTACTCTTCCATTATACAGAGGTTCTGGCAATTATATATATTTCTACCCTGGTCCTTTTATCTAGTGAGAAAGAGAATTACTTCAGACCCCAGCAGATAATAGTTCATGCAGTCCCAAGTACACAGAAAATGTTCCATTCTTCTTTTTCTGGGGATAACTAATAATGAAGGCCATTGTCTTCCAGAGGGGATTTTCTTCCATACCAACTAATGACTATTATAAATTTTGCTATTGCACTGAACTCTACATAGAAGATATATGTGTATAAAGTCAGTAAGATGAGAAGGATTTATCACATGTACACTGTAATACTTTCATGTGTCACCTTGGCTAGGCCACAATGCCCAGATAATTTGGCCAAACAACATTCTGGATGCTTCTATGAAGGCATTTTTGGATGAGATTTATGTTTCAATCACTGACTTTAAGCAAAACAGATTGCTTAATCCAATCAATTGAAGGCCAAAATAGAACAAAAGGCTCACTCCCCTGAGCAGAAGGTGATCCTTAAGGAAATTGCCTTTGGACTTCCCTACAATATAGGCTCTTCCTGTTTTTCCTTTGGTCCAGAACTGTAACTTTCTCCTGGATTTCCAGCCTCTCAGAGTCCTCAATCAGATATAGGACTCATAAAACCTCCACAATCATGTAAATCAATTCCTCACAATAATCAATTCCTACATAGAAGATAAATGTGTATCCTTTTGGTTCTGTTTCTCTGGAAAATGTTGACTGATCAAAACCATCCATACCATCCCTATTTTTCTGTCTTTGTTTTGATCATGAAGGAAAAACAAAGATGTACTTAAGAATATGGAATTGATTAGCTACCAAACCTATATGTGTAACCAGGACATTTGTCCTGAGTTTCTGGTAAACTGATGGACATCACCATCTAGATTTCTACTGAAAAATTCAGATTCATCACATCCTATGCTAACTCATTATCTTCTTTCCAGGTCCTACTCCTCTTGCTCTACTTTCTTTAACATCACCACCTACCCAAATATTCAGACTTGGAAACTGTGAGATTTCTTAGACTTTTTCTTTATTGTTTACTCACCTCTTTTATCTATCCTTTTGTAGAAAATATTTGTTGGGTTCTTTCCACGTGCCAGGCACCATCCTAGACTTTGGGAGCATGAAAGTAGTGTCAATTCAACCTTCTAAATGTTTCACAAATCCATCTTTTTCTTCTTCACCTTTTCTACCCTGATCTAAATTTGAATTTTTAACCTTTCTCCCTTTCTCACTGCCTCCAGTTTGGCTTCCTTTGATCTCAACCCCAGTCATGTGTACATTATTTTCACCTATTTGCCATACCTGTGTATTCTCTTGTCCCTCTGACTGTCCTGATTTTTTTCATATGTTATATTATTTCCTTAGCAGTATTGTTTAGAATGATTTGCTCTTTAAAATCAAGTAAGTCTATTTAACAGGAAAAATTAAATAATTACTATAAATGGTATCACTCACCCTAATAGAAGATAAACATAATAATACTAATTAAAAATAATACCTAACATTTATTAAGTGCTTTTCGGTCAGGCTCTGTTCTAAGAATTAATTCACTTATTTTTGAAACTACTTGATGGCATAAATGTTATTTTTATGAACTCCATTTCACAGTTATGGAAACTGAGGCCCAGAATCCAAATAACTTATTCAAGATAATCAATTCTAGAGCAGAAACTTCAACCTAGGTGTTCTGACTCCAGAGCCTACACCTAACAGATGCTTTTTCTTTTTATATAATAAGAATATGGAAAGATATGTAAAAACAAAAACAGTTTTTTTTTTCCACAGAATTCTACATTATTTAATGCCCAAACTACATATCACCTAAAGTCATTTCCAATTCCAAGATATCGGGGAACATTCTTCCATTTAATTCTCCCTAAACTCTCCAGAGGCTTTTTAAAAAATTTTGAATTTGGTCAGCCCCGGTGGCTTAGCAGTTTAGCGCTGCCCTCAGCTCAGGGTGTGATCCTGGAGACCCGGGATTGAGTCCCACGTCAGGTTCCCTGCATGGAGCTTGCTTCTCCCTCTGTCTCTGTCTCTGTCTCTGTCTCTGTCTCTGTCTCTCTGTGTCTCTAATAAAAAAAAATCTTAAAATTTTGAATTTGATCAATTTTCTTCCATGCTTAAAGTCATTGAACAACTCCTTTAGACTAAGAGATTAAATTAAAAATTCTTTGCTGGCACCTAAGGCCTCTGAAGATCAAGTTGCTGCCTTGTGACAAGAATCTTCCCTTGCCAGTCTGCCATGGAGCTGGATAACATACTCATCGTTTCATGACTAGGCTATGCTCTTTTATCTTTTCATGCTTTTCACATGCTACTGCTTCTGCCTGGAACACTTCTCCACTCAGGGAGCCTATTTTCATTCCTTAAAACTCAGCATAAGTATCACATCCTCAGGAAAGGCTCCTCTGATTCTCAGATAATCTTTTCTGTGCTCTGAAAACACTATACCTCTTTTTCTCTTTCCCTTCTCTTTCTCTTTTTCTCTTCCTCTTTTTTCTCTTTCTTTCTTTTCTCTCTCTCTCTTTTAATGCATAATGTTATGTTCTATTAATTAGTCTGCATGACTATTTTCTGCACTGATTATGAGATCTTGGAGAACAGGAGCAGTTTACTACTTGATTTTATAGCCCCACTGCCTAGCACATTGTCTGGAATGTACTAGTTGCTTTAGTATGTGTCTAGTGGCTGATGGTGGCTATGCCATTTGCCAAATTCAGATACAAATAACCTTTATTCAGAGTTCTCAAAGGAGTGCTATTCCTTTGGTTTTCTCAGTCTGCTACCAGGATCTTGACTCTAGTAACTGAGTAAAATCCACTTGATGCCTATGTATTAAAACATTTTGAATGGATGAATGTGTTGTTGACTTCCTGAATGAATACATGAAAGAATGTTTTAGGATTAGATATTTGGGGGACATTATGAAGAAAACAACAGCATCCCTGCGTACCAGTGGACTTTATCTAACTATAACCCAATATTTATTAAGTGCCCAGTAGAAGCCAGGCCCTGAGGATCCCATAATGACCAAAATACCAGCCTTGACTTTCTGGGGCTTACCATGTAGTAAGGAATATCAACAATCAAGCAAGAACTACAGTCCAGTGAGCTATGTATCATGATGGAGGATAAAGAAAGTGCCACAGAAAATACAGTAATGCTTGTATCCCGATATCAGCAAATTCACAAAAAGGTTTCCATTGAAGCAATATCTATGCTTGGGTTCTTTTGAGGGATAGAATTCAGTTTGGGGAAAATATGTAAGGCGAAGGGTTTCCTAACAGAGTGTGTTGTCTGTAATATAGAGCATTTACTCTGAAGGACCTGAGAATTTGTTTTTAATGGCTCAAGGCAGGAGCAGACTCAGAAGATCTGGCTCAGAGAGCGCACTGGCATGACTCAATAATTTCTAGCTACTTCTTTTTCCCACCATTACCACCTAGAGTATGAATATAGCAATCTAGGTAAAAATAAATAGGGGAAAAAAGCACTAGGATTTGATAGAAATTCAGACAGAAGTTTTAGGGCTCCTTAGATGTGTGGCATGAGGAAGGAAGGACATTAAAGATGATGGCCCGAGTGGCTCAGCAGTTTAGCGCCGTCTTCAGCCCAGGGCCTGATCCTGGAGTCCTGGGATGGAGTCCCACGTCAGGCTCCCTGCATGGAGCCTGCTTCTCCCTCTGCCTGTGTCTCTGCCTCTCTCTCTCTCTCTCTCTCTCTCTTTCTGTGTCTCTCATTAATAAATAAATAAAATCTTTAAAAAAAAATAAAGATGATGTGTAGGTTTCTAGTATAGACATCTCTGTGGATAGTGGTGTTATGCAGCACAAAGGAACAGATCTGGGGTAAAAGAAGATGACCTATGTGACAGATGGAGTTTGAGGCCCCAATAGCATATTCAATAGGCCATGAAAGAGGGGAATCAGATTCACTTTTTTTTTTTTAATGCATGTGGAGTTTCTTCTTGCTTTGAGCCCAAGTAAACCTACCTTCCAATGAAACATTGTGTAACAATAGTACACATTCCCAAAGCAAAGAAAGCTTAGAACATTGCTTAGTAGTTAATCACCTCTGTTGAATACCATTCAAATTTCATGAGAATTTATGGGGCTCTTATGCTATTCCTATGGAAGGGATTTAGAGACAGCTGTAGGAGACCACAGCCAATGCTAAACATAAACTGTAGAGCAAAAATAATCTTTTTTTTTGAGAAAAAATTGAAGTTTTTATTAAAATAGGAAAACAGATATGCTTTAGTTGTTTTAAAATTAATTACAAAATACAAATCTAATTTAATTTTAATTTTTTTAAAAGATTTTATTTCTTTATTTGAAAGAGTGCATGAACAGGGAAGAGGCAGAAGGAAAGGGAAGAGCAGATACCCCACTGAGCAGGGAGCCCTTTGTGGGGCTCAGATCCCAGGAGCCTGGGATCATGACCTGAGCTGAAGGCAGCTACTTAACCAACAGAGCCACCCATGCACCATTTAATTGTAATTTCTTTTGAGTCACTTCCTCTTATTACTTAGAGTAAATTAAACAATGTGGCTGTTATTTTAACACTAGATTATATTTTCATTAAAACAAAAATGAAAGTGGTTGGACCACATTCTATGTTAATCAACAAGAAGGTAAAACTAATTCTCTGTCATTCATCTCAGATTTGGGTTTTGCCTGCACCACTTTTGGGGAAAATATGTAGGAGGAAGTAATTAACTTCTATAGCACTGGTCTTGAAAACTTAAAGTAATGATGAATGTTAACACCCCACCCACCACCCACCACCCACCCTCCCGCAAAACAATTATTTGCTTAGACTATGAGCTTGGCCATAAGTTAACAGACATGCTTTAAAGGAATGATGCCTCCCCTAAGGAAGATGTCTTACCATTGGTGGGGGAGGTTGGAAATTGGGGATACACAAATAGGACTGGTCGTATCTCATTTTAGAAACTCATAATTTTAGACCAGCTAGCCTCTAATTTCAAAATTGTATAATTTTAGATCTGGGAGAGGGCATTTTGGCCAAGCTCCTTGTTTCACAGTGTTTTACAACTGAAGGTCTGAGAGGTGAAATGACTGTTCTAAGCTATTTTAACTAATTAATAGCCTGTCCTGCCATAAATTCATGTCCTTTTGCTGCTAGTCTAATTTTATTTTTATAACACTGCAGTTGGGTAAAAATATGTCTTAGAGCTTTGAAGTTTGAGTTCTTTGAAAATTAGAAACTGATCTGGAACAATAGAGCTTATGCTTAATCGAATCTATAATATAATAGGAATGTGTTTAGATCCAGTTTTTCCACTGTCTACACAAATGTGTACAATAAAATTTTTAGGACCTCCGTTTTCTTAAAAAGTGACTAAAGGCCTTGGATTAGATGAGATTTAAGGTCCTTTCTGGCTCTCTGATTCTAATTTCCCTTGCTAAAGACCTTGGAAATTTATAAGAAATATATCCCTTTCACAATAGTAATGGAATTGTCTTCCTATAAATTTTTTCTTTCATATATGTAAACTATGCAGAGGGCATAAGTAAGATTTAACTATTTTAAAAGATACAATTACCTTGGTTATGGCTATTTCTATCTTTGTAGTACTGTCCCTGTGGATCCAATTTGAGAGGTGGGGAAGGTAGAAAGCACAGAAGAGCTACTACATCGCTCTCTTTTTCTGGACCCCAGAGTTAAAAATTATGCCTGGCCTTTCAAAATTTATGTAAGAGGAAAAAAACCCAGAAAATTAAAAAATATATAGCTATAAATAGCATTCTGGTTCTGATTTTATTGGTTTTTTCAAACTGCAAATTTTATTCTGGGGACTTTATTTGAACACATGTAATTACCTAAGCTAAGCAGTTTTTCATACTTTCAAAGCTCTTGCATTATTGCACCTGTACGGCGGCTTTATAATTCAGTAGTAATTGAACAGCAATTATTTTTCATGATGCATGTACATTTTTATATCAGATTGTTGGCAGATATTCTTTATGATGATGTCGTTTTCACTAATGAGGAAATTAGAGAGAGTTATCTCATAGAGTGAGATGTCTTTTTCTGACTCATTTCCTAGCTCTTGATAGGGATTTTAGAAAAGTTTTTGTATTGTAAAACAGCATCCACAAATGGGAACAAGGTTACCTCTGAATCCATAGAGGGCAAGGGGTGTGTAGAACTATTTTATAGGAATAGTAAGGCCTTTCTGTCTTGATCGTGTGAGGGACTCTGGTATTAAACTTATATATGCAACTATGTAAAAATTCCAAGAGAACAAAGACCAAATCTTTTAAGGTTTTCACAGTGTTTGCTTAATATAGGTCTTCAAATGACAGACTGACAGACTAAATTACTCCATAGTTTGACATAGGACAAGAGAGCAGAGGGCTGGCATGGCTTTCCAGGGAACTCAGGCACCAAATCAACTCAATCTGGAGTATTTAGGGCCAATAAAAATTTAACATTTATTGAATACTTGCTGTATGTCAGCCATTCTGCATGATGCTAGGGATTCAAGGGTAAATAAGACCTGATCATTAACTCTCAATTTCTTCAATAAGTATATACTTTAGATATTCCATATGTACATATGACTGTGACAAGATGACTTTTTTCATCCAAGAGATATTTATTTAATTTTGCTTATCCTAGAAAACTATAATAAGTAGAGAGGACTCAGAGAAAGAGACATAGATCTGGCCTTCAAGGAATTTATAGTCTGATGGTAGAGATTGAAATAAAAATAAAATTAGAAAATAGTGACATTGGGGCACCTGGGTGGCTCAGTGGTTGAGCATCTGCCTTTGGCTCAGGTCATGATCCTGGGGTCCTGGGATTGAGTACAGCATGGGGCTCCCTGTGAGGAGCCTGCTTCTCCCTCTGCCTATGTCTCTGCCTCTCTCTGTGTGTCTCTCATGAATAAATAAAATCTTAAAAAAAAGAAAATAGTGACAATTGTTTTCATAGAAGTATGCACTATGGGATAACACAACACAAGGCACTATGGGATAACAGATGAAATACACTTTAAGGCAACTGTATACAAAAAGCTTTCTGGAGGTGGTAGGGTTGAGTGAAATATCAATGGAGAAGAATGGGTTATCCAGGCCAAAGGAAGTGCATTCTGGGAAGGGGGAGGAGTGAGCCACAGGCAATGATATGTGAAACCAAAGAAAGAGTTTGAGAACTGCAAATATTTTGATAGGACATGAGCACAGTGAAAAGAAGGGGGTAGTGAAAGATGAATTAGATGAGGTGAAATTGTGGAGAATCTTTTATAAAGATAAAGGGTATAGATTTTATTCTGAACTTAGTAGAATGCCATCAAAAGTTTCCATATATGGATTGATGCAGTCAGAACTATATTCTAGGGAGCAACGAGGAACATTTTTCTAGCAGCAATGGGAAGTATGAACAGGAGGCCATAGAAACTGGTTAGTATAGAAGCAATCTGGGTAATAAGTAATGAGACTCTATTTAAGGGTATTTTTTAACCTCTATTAATACCAAGATGCTTTTTATTTCAGTATAGTAGTTTTCTTCGTTTGATATTAAATATTTATTAGTTTAGTAGTCGTGCGTGAGTGGGGGGCTGCATATCTATGTCCAGTAAACCCAGAGCATCCTGCACTGCCCTTGTCGGTCGGCAGGCAAGGGGGGCGCATGTCCACTGAAACACTATAATTCTGAGCGCTCTGTGCTGCGCCCAAAAGCCAACAGAGGGCAGGCAAACTCACCATTAGTGAGCCATGTGGAGCACATGCACATTCTTTAGGAGCATTGCAGGGTAAACTCAGTGAGGAAAAGAGCTTCATTTCCTCCATACCTACTGCCAGATACCGCAGAGGCTACTGGACAATGGAAGAGGCATTCAATGTGGAAAATTCTCCCTATCTCTATTCCAGCCAATGAAATGGCTGTGTTTTGGGATTTCCAGGACTTTTTTTTTTTTTTTTAATTAAGTATAATGAACATACAGTGTTATATCAGTTTTAGGTGTACAATATAATGATTCCACATTTCATACATTACTCAGCACTTATCACTAATGTACCCTTAATCTCCTTCATCTTTTTCACCCATCCCCTACCTACCTCCCCTTTGGTAACCACCAGTTTGTTCTCTGCATTTAAGAGTCAGCTTTCTCTCTCTCTCTCTCTCTCTCTCTCTCTCTCTCTCTCTCTATCTCTCTCTCTCTCCCTCTCTCTCTCCCTCCCTCCTCTCGTTAGTTTTTTAAAAGCATGTGAATGAAATCGTCTGGTATTTGTCTTTCTCTACCTGATTTCTTTCATTTAGTATTATACCCATCAGGTCCAACCATGTTGTTACAAATGGCAAGATCTCATTTTCTTTTATGGTTGAGTAACATTACTACATTATAACACTATTTATGATGAAGTATATATATATATATATATATATATATATATATATATATATACTACTTCTTAGTTCACTCATCCATGGATGGACAGTTGGGTTACCATATTTTGGCTATTGCAAATACTGCTGCAGTAAACATAGGGGTGCACATATCTTTTTAAATTAGTGTTTTTGTTTTCTTTGGGTACTCAGTATCAGAATTACTGGATCATACAGTAATTCTGTTTTCTATTTTTAATTTTTAAAGAAATCTTCATATTGTTTTCTACAATGGCTGCATGAATTTGCATTTCCACCAACAGTGCACAAGGGTCTCTTTTTCTCCACATCCTTGACAAGTCCTGTTATTTCTTGTCTTTTTTATTCTAGCCATTCTTACAGGTGTAAGGTGATATCTCATTGTAGTTTTGATTTGCAATTCCCTGATGATTGGTAATGGTGAACATCTTTTCAGGTGTCTGTTTAAGGTATTTTGATGGGGATAGAAAACAGGGTACACATTAGTGAGTTATTAAAGCGGCTAATTTAAAATATTTCTGGCTGATTTAAATATCTGTGCTAGGGGAGAAGAAATCAATTTTGACTCCCAGGCTGGAGAAGTTTTACAATGCTATTTCCTGAGACACAGATTGGTGGAGGGACTTTGTAGTTGGAAACCTGATGAAATTGAGGAAAATAATGAACTAAGTTTCTTAAGAGGCTTTTGAGAAGCCTATGGATCATACAGAAAGAGATACTCAGTATATTCATATCCAAACATGGACCACAGATACTGGTTGAGTCAGCTATTTACTGATGCTAAATGAAAACATAAAAGTGGTTGAAGCCAGTCAAGAAGGGTGGGAAGAGAAAAACAAAGGCAATACAAAATATCTTAGAGAATTTTAATATTTAAGACAGAGAAAAGAGTTGTGTGAGTGGAAACATAGGAAGAAAACAGGAGTGGCAGAGGTGGGATTGCCCAGTAGATTTAAAAAGAACTGAATGTCAAATGTCAAGTTAGATAAGAATAAAATGTATCCTTAATATCTTTGATGAGGAACCAATTTCATTGATACATTAAGTGCTATACTGAAGGTGTTTTCAAAGTGCTGTGAGCATGTTGCTTGATGCTTATATAAGATGCCTGTGTAAGAGGTGAGGTGAGGAGACAATCTGTTTGTATTTGAGGTAGGTTTGAAGACAGTGGAAACTTGCTTTGTGGAAAAGGTGAAAAAAGAATTCTATCCAGAGTTTGAGAAAAACCTTGAAGTCTGATAAATATGGAATAGTTGGGTCTCTATGTGGCTAGAATAACTTGATCCTCTTCCTTCTCCCAGCCTCCAATTTTCCACATGTGCCACTCACCCTGATCAAACTGAAGCAGAAATCAATTGGTAAGGGAGCTTCAGAAACGAAGTTTTCAGAGGGACCACAGTGATACAGAGCTAAGTAAGAGAAAAGCTGGGAATGAACAAGTGATAATAGAGATAGACAAAAAGAGAAACTCAGAAGACACGTCTTAGGTATTGATGCCTAAATATGCTGACTGGTTGGAATGAGCCAGAGATATTGGTACCAGAAGGATGCATAAAATGCGACTTCATTACCCTTTTCCTGGGTCCCCACACACATTTGGGAGAAAGATGTTTAACCGGGATGGAAAATATAGAAGAAAGAGCAGGTTGGGGCCAGATATTTAGTGTGAACATAGGCATATGGTTGAAGTTACTGAGAAATATTCAGATCTCAATAGAAGAAATATGGGTTGGGGGCATAAGAATATGAGCCATAATGATGTTTATTTAGGAATCATCAATGTATATATTATCATTAGAGCAAATAGAATATATGAGGTCATCCAAGAAAGGTGGGTATAAGAAGAAAAGACCACCAAAGACACTTCTGTGTTGGGGACTTGACAATTCTGGATTAGATATTTATAATATCTGTTTTCATCAACAACCCTTCTAGATACTGATGTCATTGTTGCCAAGGGTATCCATGGTAAGTAGGTTAGTGAAGTGAAAAACTGAGGTTATTCTAATATTGCTAAGTATTCAAATATTTCTTTTAAAAAAGAACTTCTAGTACTGAGAGAAAATAAAGATTAGATTGTTTAATTCTTTATTTGCTTGTATTTTTATCATTCTTAACAAAATAACCATATAGAAGATTTCGGGTTGACTCATTTCACTTCATCATCTAATTTCCAAATACCTCCCTTTTTTGGCTTGTGTACTTATAGTCATACCCAGTTAATCTGCTTTAAAGAATCTACTTTGGGCCTTCCTTTGGCCACCTCTACCGAGAGAAATCAATGACTATTTCCTGAATCTCTTTGTGCTATGCTGACAGTCTCCATTTAACACCCAGAGAGCACAGAACATTTAGTTGTTGCATTCCCTTACATTTGCAATTCATTTTCTGTGTCAATTCATGTGGCTGATATTATAAAAATCATTTTAAACCTAGTTTAACTTTTCTTTTTTAACGTTTGGCTTATTCATAATTTTATGAGCTATAAATTTTATTGCATTGTGAATTGCCTTTCCCATCTGCAGATAACTCTGAGGAAGTCCTTGGAGGAATTGCTTAGGATGTGGTAAAATATGAAAAGAAAGAGACTTCTGTTGTGATTTGGTTCATGTCAGGCCAAAATGTATCCTTGAGTAGAAAATGACCAAGAAGGAAAGATTTGGACTCTGTAAATCTAGTTTTATTTGAAGTATTCACTCTAGCTGAACAGGTAAATGCTGTCCACAACATGGAAAATGAATATGAAATTTAATACAATTGCATGGTTTACTGAAAACAATAGTTCTAACTAATTCGTATAAAGTCCTTCTCAGTGAAAGATTTTCTTCAGTATGAATTATACAGCTAAGCTGTCAATAAGAACTAAAGTGATGAGAAAATCCAAGTTTTTAAGGGTGTGTGTGTGTGTGTGTGTGTGTGTGAAACACTTAGTCTTGGTACAGCTTAAGGCTGGGGTTATTATCATCATACCAAATATTTATTGAAGGCTTTTGGGATTTCCACACCCATATTTTATTATTAAGACAAAGGCAGAAATATGTAGAAGAGAAATTATACTGATTGGTCTCATGTTGGGTTTATTTATATTGACAGAATCTAAATGACTCAAAGAGTACTTATTATAAAACAGCTACAATGAATTTTGGGTCCAAGTTCATTTGGTTTGGTAATTTAGCACAAATATAATTTTATCTGATCACTATTTAAACTTAGTATTTTTATATTGCCAAAAATGTATAATTATTCCTCTAGAGAGTTTGTAGAGGTCCAATATCAGACTATTAAGAAGTAGAAGATCCTAGATTTGAATATTGCTTTTCTGGCTCAAACCTCACTCATTTAATTTTGCTGCCTTGTAGACATTGTCCATCCATGACACATACTTTCACAATGTTCACAAACACCCAATATGTCACTATTGCAGGGCCTTTTCCTTAGCTTTTTCCTCTGTCTTGAATACTTTTCCCCTAAATATCTACATATCTAACTTCCTCACTTCCAACAAGGCTTTGCTCAGATACCATCTTCTCAATTAGGCATACACTGAACTTCCTCTTTAAAATTGTTTTCTGTCCTCCCCCCCCCCCCCCCCCCACACACACACACACGTTAGAGTGCCAACTTGTTCTGGTTTGCCTGGGATTTTTCTGGTTTTAACACTGCAAGTCTCACATCTTAAGAAGCCCTTTTAGTCCAGTATACCTTACCCTGCCTAATTTTTAACCAATGTATCCATCCATCTATCCATCCATTTATCTATCCATCCACACACACACACACACACACACACACACACACACACACACACACATTTAATTGAATATTTCCCTATTGTAGATTAAGTTCCATAATAGCAGGATGCTTTGCTGTCCATCCTTACCCCCTCACAATGGAAACATCCAATAACCTCAAAGTAGTTCTCAAAGAATACTCACTAAATGAATGAAAAAATTTATATGTCAGGGCAGATTAGTAAAAATTAGAATAGAAAGGCCATGTTGATATTCCATCTGTCTAAATAGCTACCAGAATTAAGTTCTGATTTTTATCATTTTCTTAGCTTGTACTTACAGGTAAACTCTGAATGATTCAGAGTTTCCAAATGTAATGCCTTAAATACTGGTAGTTTGAACTGAAAATTGAGATTTATATAATGAAAATGCTGATTCATATCAGAATTGTGCTACAGGATAATCAGATTGAATAGAAATTTTCAGTGTGTCTCAGTCTGTTGGAGACACTGATAGAAAAATAAAGAAAAGAGAAGGAAATAATAGGCCTAAAAGAGCATTATAGAACTAGTTTGGCATCTGACTTTAAAGAAGGCATGGAACAGTAAGTACTAGCAGATTTAGATTCAAATTCAATCAACCAAAATGTACTGAGGCACTTTTATATGTAACATACAGATATATGTTATCTGGTAAAACAAAACAAAACAAAACACCAGAACACAAATATAATAAACCTGGGTATGTTATTAGATAGTGTTGGGGAGGAAAATTTTTCATTTACCCTTCAAAGATTCTTCCAGCTTGTCTAAGAATTAAGTTGACATGAGACAGACTAACAGAAAAAAAAATTAAATTTAATTTCATGTGTATGGGAATCCCACATGTATTAGGGGTTCAAAAACAGAAAGGCAAAATGAGATATATGCCATCTTGTGCTAAGGAATAGGATGGGGGACTGGGGCTTCAAAGGGGAGGAGGGCAATTCACAGGGCAATAAGAAGAGCAGATGTTTGGTAATTAGATGTTCACTCTGCCATGCTGAAGGGTCACTCAGATAAAATTTACCTCTAGTAATTACTTTAATTCTGGAAAAGACCTCCAGTTTGTATTCTTCTAGGTAGTAAAGGAAGGGGCAAAGAGTTTCTTGTGAGACCACAAGATCACCATATTTGAGCTTTTAGCTCAAAATAATCCACATGTTGGGGATTCTTGCTCAAATCCCTTCAATGGCATCAGTGCAAGTACCACAGGTAAAAATGAAGACTTTAGCTCAGGGAAATGGCATGATTTACCAGGATTACTCAGAGTCTCTTCCTACATGTCTTTATTATGTTTTCTTTTTAGCTTATGTCCTGGCCCTGGGGGTAAGCATTGTTACCTTTCATTGTTTCCCTTCCCCTTTCTCATTTAAACATCTGCCATTTGAGGTATTTCTCTTCTTTCACTGTCTTCCACATCCAATCAGTCATTAGGCTGTAAGTATTTTACCTTCAGACACTTTTCAGATTGTCTCCTCTTTTTTATCCTTAGTGTTTCTTATTCCGGTCTTATTATCACTTGCCTTAATTATTGTAAGAGATTTCCTATTAATCACTTTGTCTGTACTTTGGTGACATTACAATCCCTTCTCTAGCTTCCATAGTCCTTTCCATATCCTGTCACTCCCCGGGATGAAGCCCTTGCTCCTTAAGAAGACTCTCATTGCTCACCATAATGTGGCTTCTCTCCCTCTCCCTTCAGGGTTCTCTCTGCTCCAACATTGAACTAATAGTTCCCAATGTAGCACTGGCCTTACTTTCTTTCCTTTGGCCATGAAGTTTTCTATTTTGTGAATACTATCCTCTCCAGTTGGCTAAGTTTTCTTCACATTTCCAGATTTATTTCAGCTTTTCTGTCCTCTAGGAAGATGTCCTTATGCTTTCAGTCCATGGCAGGTGACATGTTCTTTCTCTGTGCTTCTATGTAGCTGTAGTTCAAGATGTTATATTATTACACTCTATTTATATCACCTTTCCCCCACTTTGTCCTTCTCTCTTGAAGACATGGATGGAGTCTTATTCCTCTTCAAATTGACAGCATCTGGCAAAGTACTTGGTGATAAGACAACTGTCTATCAAATGATTGAATAAATGAATGAATGTTTATATGGCTTCACTGTTATCAGTGTTACATCTGTGGGCACGCTGAAGTCATTCATTGATCAGCAAAGGATTTCCTTTTAACTTTCTTTTCAAAGGACTCTCTTTTGTTTCTCTTATAGAGAATCTTCTTTTACTTCGACACCTGACAAATGAGTCACACCTCAGCTGTAATGAAATTTTCCTTCTACTGCCAATTCTCTGTTCCTCATGGAAGGATCCATGTTAAAACTTTTTACTTTATTCCCTTCAGACTATTGTAATAGTTTTTTGGCTGGTATCCCAGCACACATAATTAACAGACTTCAGTTGGTATGAAATGTTGCTGCTAAAATCCGATCCAACACTGGATCAAATAAGCACATAACTCTGGTTTTTGTGTCATCAAAATTAGAGATGGAAAATTATTATTAGTTCCGCATAGACCCATTCCTCTGGGGAATTAAGGCAAAATTATTCCCCTCTGGTGTTTTGTCCACTGAGTTTAAGTGAATCAAGCAACAGGTCCTCTACTATTTCCCTTGGGAGATTCTTTCACTGTCAAATAGAAGTGATTAAAAAGGAGAAGGAAAAGAAGGGGAAAAAAAAACCTTTCAACTTATATTAGGTTTTCTTAACTTTTTTCTTTCTAGCCTCTGCTCAGTTGAATTCTGAAGCATCTGTACATGATGGAGTGTATCTTTTGGCCAAAAGGTTTATTTTCCTTTGCGATGCTCATTGAAGGCATTGCCTTTATAATGACCCATTTAATCCCAGTCACTTGGAAATGAGTTAAATACTGCCTCCTTCACACAATCTAAATTGGCTTAACATCTTTCAATGCAAGTTATTTATGTAATTCCTTGCACATGCTAATGTGTACACCTCAATCTGACTACATAGACATCAGGTCCAAACAAATGATTTCAGGGGCCCAGGAGTGAATTACTGTATTGATCTATTAAATAGACCTAAAATGCCTGTTTGGATTTGGAAGTCACTTGCAATCAACCGCATTTTAGTGAAAAGTCTAGTCTGGGAATGACTTAGTAGTAGGATGCAAAGCCATTGCCTAACTACTATAGGGATCAGTATTCTAAGAAGTTTCCTAAAGGTTTTCACTACTAGCAGGCTTTGCTATGAGACTTGATGTTAGTTTTCTCCATTAAAATAATTCTTGAAATTAGATTATGGTCATGGGGGAGAATTTCTCCATGAAGATCTCTTCACAGTTATATACTACATTCATTAGGGAGGATTTTAACGTAGGGGAAAGGAAGTTTGCTGGAATTTGAAGCCAGATGGACTTCCATTCAAATACCAATTCTTCCACCTTCTAGTGAAACATTAAAAACATTATTTGCCTCTCTAAATCTCTGATTTCTCATTTAAAAATTGGGAATGGTAATGTAATACTCATATGATTGCTGTGGGGATTAAATGAAATAACATATTTAGTCTATCTTGGCACATGGTAGATACTCAATAAAATTTTTATTTCTTTCTCCCCTTCCATAGTCTTGCTAAGACTATTCTACTACACAGACCAATGAGGATGTGTTGGAAAATGTAGATGAGCATCTGGAAGAAATTTAAGATGTATTTCATAGAGATAGGAAATCAAGGTACAGTTTATGTTTAATTATTAACAAATTATCACAAATATTATTAAATAAAAAGTTCCATATAAGTTCAAGATACTGCTACTGCTAATATCCATTTAGTGATTCATCACGTCCCTTAATAGCTTCCTCTTCACCAATAAAACCTTTTAAACTCTTTTCCCAATTTATCTTTCTATATCCTTAAATATTTGGGACACCTCAATCTTACCTGTTTGCATCAACAGTGTGTAAATGTATCATACTAAGAAGTTATCTCCTATGTTCTGGAGGCACTTTCCCCCCTTCTTATTTACAATCAATTGGTCAATAATATTAATTAAGTTCTTGGAGCAAGCAAAGTATCTGTGTGTGTGTGTGTGTGTGTGTTGTTTTGGGGGTACACAGGAATGTTGAGCAAAAAGTGAAAGAAAGAAGCATTATGGTATTTAATTGGATCCTGTCTTCAAAGCTTCCATCATCCTCCAGGCTGGTTTTTTAGGTCCTTGATGCTTTATTATTTGTTTTATGTTACTGTATGTATATCTTACTTTGTTGCTTAAGTAAAACACAGTAGATTTTATGGACTTAGGATGTGGGTGTGGTATGGGTGTCCAGCAAGAGTGACCCAACCTCACACTACCAGATGGATTTCTTGCTAGTCTGGGCCAAGACTATAGAAAGCCAGTTTGATTGAGGTCCTATAGGAAACTCAGGAGAGGATGGACTGCTGTGAGGATTGTGATCTTTAGTACATGATCCATAAAAAAGCTGGTAGTGTCAAGGATTTCTAGAGGGTGTTTCAAGCTAAGTTATGATTCAGGAAAGAGAATCCATCCTTTTTTTGCTTTCTGATTTGTTTTCCCACCCAAAAAAGTTTCTTTGCTGCCTTAGCATTTAAGTCGCATGTTGTATTTAAAGAGGTTTTCTAACTTTCTTTTTCCTTAAATAACTCTGTGAGACAGATCAAAATCAATCTTGGTTGAAGAAAAATAGTTCCTAGAGGCAGATGTTTACATTAACTTGTTTCTATCTAGAAATAGGCTCTGATCCCATTAAAAGAAGTGTCACAGCAGTATTAATTTGGTTATTTTTACATAAATCTGCATTAATATCCAAGACCCTACTCCAAGTATGCAAAATAAAGTGGCATTAATTAATTAGTGCTACCTCTGTCAACTATATTCAGCCCAAGATTTAAAGCATGAAAGTGGCTGAAACACACAACAGGTATATAAACCAATTAGTGCTAATTCATGCTTAGAGGACACACATAAAGCAAGTTTCCATACATGCACATGCAAAGGAGGATGTCAAGAATAGATACCTCCATATTTGTAACTGGAAACATGACCACTCCCTTTCCATTCCTCCCTGCCCTACTTACCCAAAGAGTCGTGTCACAAATAACAACACACACACGCAGGCTGGAGGGACAGAGAACTTTTGTCAAAGGCTTAATAAAGGCTTCATGTACAGTTTTTCAAATTTTATTATCATTTTAACTTTTAGATATGCCCTACTCTCAAAACTTAATGCAGAATTAAATGAGGTGGGGATAGGGAGCTGAACTGCTCTGCATTGGTATATTGAGAGCATGTGGGGGGTGGTTTAAGAGAGAGGCAGAGGGAAGGGAAGGGCTGGGAGGAAAGGAGGGAGTAGCCAGGAGGTCTATGCAGTAAGGATGAGAGGAATCCTGCAAAGGCTGACTATATACTTTGATTCACTGGAGCAGACAATATTATATAGGGAGAGATTAAAGAACAAGAAGAGGACAAAACTTGGGGGGAAACTAATTTATGAAAACTAATTTATGAAAAAGAGGAAGAAAAGTGCCTGTGAAGGAGATTAAAAGCAAGTTTTCCTTTTCCTGAGTATGCTCCACCTTCTTAATTTTCATAGTACCGACACAGCACATAGCTCAGAGTGTGGTTATCTCCATCCTGGACCATTGCTAACACCTTTTCTCTAACTCTGGACTTTGGAGAAAAATTGAAAGCAACCTAATTTTCAACAGCAGGAGAATTAATAGAGAGCTTGTATGACATTCACATGTGAACATTATACAGCAGGTAAATTGAGTGAAGTAGAGCTACATGTATTAGAAAGGGACAAAAGTCCTCAAAAGCGTAAGGATGAATGGGAAAGAACGTGCAAAATGATATATCTAGTATGACACCATGCATATAAAGTTTAAAAACTAAAAAAAAAATCTGTATCCAGTGTCATGGACACACAGATATGAATGGGAATGGTAAACAGGAATTTCATGATAAAAGTTATAATCGGAGAGAGGGTAGAGGGAATGGGATTGCGTACAGTTGATTGGGCTACGTCTCTATCTGCATATCATATTACTTCCTTTCTTTTCTATAGGAATAGAACTTTCACCTGAGCTTAAAAAGGGCACTTGTCTGCCTAGCTAAAGGTTATGTTTTGCAGTCACTTTTGCAGCCATTGTATGCTCATATGACTAAATTCTTGGTAGTGTGATTAGAAGTGATGTTTGTGACTTCCCGGCCACTTCCTTAGAGAAAATTGCTGTCTTTGCATCTTCTTCCCCTTTCCCGAGCGCTGGAATATGGGTATAATGCTGGTACTTTTTTTAACCCTGAGGACATGGATAGTACTCTACAGCAGGGGTCCTTAGGCCAATGACCTCATCTGATGCATATAATAGTAATTCATTAACATTCATTCCTAAATCTTATTTTATTGTGTGAACACACCATGGTTTACCCTGTTGATGGACATTTAGGTCATTTCCTGTTTGGGGCTATTAAGGGTATCCTTATATAAGTCTCCTTCCTAAAAAAAAAAAAAAAAATAAGTCTCCTTCCTCAAAGATTAAAGTTTCTCTGTGGTAATTTTCTGTCTTAGTCTGTTTGGGCTACTATAACAAAAGTACTATATTCTGAGTGGCTAATTAACAAACATGTATTTCCCACAGTTCTGGAGGTTGGGAAGTCCAGGATCAAGGTGATAGCAGAGTCAACATCTGATGAGAACGGAGCTTCTATTTTTTTTCTTTTGTATATTTTTTTTGATTGGAGTTTGATTTGCCAACATATGGTATAACATCCAGTGCTCATCCCGTCAAGTGCCCTCCTCAGTGCCTGTCACCCAGTCACCCCATCCCCCCTACCCACCTCCCCTTCCACTTCCCCTTGTTCATTTCTCAGAGTTGTGAGTCTCTCATGTTTTGTCACCCTCTCTGATTTTTCTCACTCATGTTCCCTCCTTTCCCCTATAATCCCTTTCATTATTTTTTATATTGCCCAAATGAATGAAACCATATAATGATCGCCCTTCTCTGATTGACTTACTTCACTCAGCATAATACCCTCCCGTTCCATCCATGTCAAAGCAAATGGTGGGTATTCATTGTTTCAAATGGCTGAGTAATATTCCATTGTATACATAAACCACATCTTCTTTATCCACTCATCTTTCAATGGATACCGAGGCTCCTTCCACAGTTTGGCTATTGTGGACATTGCTGCTAGAAACATTGGGGTGCAGGTGTCTTGGCTTTTCACTGCATCTGTGTCTTTGGGGTAAATTCCCAGCAGTGCAATTTCTGGGTTGTAGGGAAGGTCTATTTTTAACTCTTTGAGGAACCTCCACACAGTTTTCCAGAGTGGCTGCACCAGTTCACATTCCCACCAATAGTGGAAGAGGGTTCCCCTTTCTCCACATCCTCTCCAACATTGTTGTTTCCTGTCTTGTTAATTTTCCCCATTCTCACTGGTGTGAGGTGGTATCTCATTGTGGTTTTGATTTGTATTTCCCTGATGGCAAGTGATGCAGAGCATTTTCTCATGTGCTTATTGGCCATGTGTATGTCTTCTTTGGTGAAATTTCTGTTCATGCCTTTTGCCCATTTCATGATTGGATTGTTTGTTTCTTGGGTGTTGAGTTTAATAAGTTCTTTACAAATCTTGGATACTAGCCCTTTACCTGATAGGTCATTTGCAAATATCTTCTTCCATTCTGTAGTTTGTCTTTTAGTTTTGTTGACTGTTTCTTTTGCTGTGCAGAAGCTTTTTATCTTGATTAAGTCCCAATAATTCATTTTTGCTCTTGTTTCCTTTGCCTTCATGGATGTATCTTGCAAGAAGTTGCTGTGGCCAAGTTCAAAAAGGGTGTTTCCTGTGTTCTTCTCTAGGATTTTGATCGATTCTTGTCTCACATTTAGATCTTTCATGCATTTTGAGTTTATCTTTGTGTCTAGTGTAAGAGAATGGTCTAGTTTCATTCTTGTGCACATGGCTGTCCAATTTTCCCAGCATCATTTACTGAAGAGACTGTCCTTTATCCAGTGGACAGTCTTTTCTGCTTTGTTGAATATTAGTTAACCATAGAGTTGAGGGCTCATTTCTGGGTTCTCTATTCTGTTCCATTGATCTATGTGTCCGTTTTTGTGCCAGTACCATACTGTCTTGATGATCACAGCTTTGTAGTACAACCTGAAATCTGGCATTGTGATGCCCTTGGCTCTGGTTTTCTTTTTTAATATTCCCCTGGCTATTCGGGGTCTTTTCTGATTCCAAGCAAAACTACAGAACACTTCTGAAAGAAATTGAGGAAGACACAAAGAGATGGAAAAATAGTCCATGCTCATGGGTTGGAATAATTAATATTGTGAAAATGTCTATGCTACCCAGGACAATTTACAGGTTCAAAGCAATCCCTATTAAAATACCATGGATTTTCTTCAGAGAGTAAGATGAAGCTTCTGGATGGCCACCTTTCCTCTGTGTCCTCACAGGACATAAGGGGTAAGGGAGCTTTTTCTAGTTGTTTTTATAAGGGCACTAATCACTGAGGGCTCTAGACTCATGACCTCCTAAAGGCCCTGCCTCCTAATATTATCACCTTGGGAATTAGGTTTCAACATATGAATTTGGGGAGATACAATATTCAGACCATAGCATATATATTTAGGAATGAAACTAATGAATCAGGATATATCTATGTTCAATTTTCCCTTGTACTATCAGAATAAACTTTTTTCGAAGTGGCTGCAACAATTTAAATCATCACCAGCAGTGTGTTAGAGACTCTCACCTTGTTTTTGATTGAATTTTAATTTTTTAATTTATCATTTTAATTTTCACAAAATTAATTACTCACTTTTTTACTTTGATTTTAATTTACATTTTTTTTCTGATTACCAATGAGGATAGGGATTTTTTTTTAAAAGACTTTATTTACTTAAGAGAGAGCACGTGAGCACAAGCTGGGAGAGGGAGGGGCAGAGACAGAGCGGGGAAGCAGACTCCTTACTGAGCCGGAAGACTGACAGGTGGCTCAGTCTTCTTACCCTGAGATCATGACTTGAGCAGAAGGCAGACACTTAACTGCTTAACCAACTGAGCTACCCAGGCGACCCGAGGATAGGAAGATAAGCATCTTAGTATGTGCTTAGGGCTATTTGCCTTTGCTGTGAAATGCTCATTTATATTTCTGCCAATTTTGCTATTGTGTTGTCTTTTGCTTATTGGCTCTACATATAATTCCATTGTTAAAAATATGTGTAGTGAAAGTCTTCTGCTCTATGGTTTGTCTTTTTTTTAAAGATTGTATTTATTTATTTATTTATATGAGAGAGAGAGAGAGAGAGAGAGAGAGAGAACATGAGGAGAAGAGGCTGAGGGAGAGGAAGAGAGAAAGAATCCCCAGCAGACTCCATGCTGAGCACTAAGCCCAAGTAGGAACTGATCTCAGGACCCTGAGTGAGATTAAGACCCCAAGAGTTAGCTGATTAACCAACTGAACTACCCAGGTGCCTCTTTGTGATTTTTCTTTTTAACCCCTTATGTTGTTGGATGAATTTAAGTTTTTAGATTGTTTTAGTTTTTAGATTCAATGTAGCAACATACCTATCTTTTACTATATGATGTGCCAGTTTTATTATTAGGAAGTCTCTGCACTAAAAGATATCCTGTATTTTATTCTATAATTTCTAGTTTTACCTTTCATATTTGCCTTAAATCTACAAGGAGTAATTCATTTTTGGATATGGTATGGGTTAAGAATCCAATTTAATTAATTTCCATGTAGATAACAAATTGTCCTAGACTCACTGACTTAATAACGATTATTCCCCCCATTGATCTCTAATTCCCGCACCATGTCATTTGTGTGGGATTATTTTAGGATGCTATCTTTTCTATTATTCCACTTATCTAACCCCATGCAAATGCCACATGTTCTTATTATAACTTCAAGAGAAGTGTTGGTGTCAGGGGCACCTGGGTGGCTCAGTGATTGAGCATCTGCCTTTGGCTCAGGTCCTGATCCTAGGGTCCTGGGATCCAGTCCCACATCAGACTCCCTGCTCAGTGGGAAGCCTGCTTCTCCCTATGCCTGTGTCTCTGCCTCTCTCTCTCTGTATCTCATGAATAAATAAATAAAATCTTAAAAAAAATTGTTGGTGTTATATAGGACAAATCTCCTTCTCCTCCTCTTCCAATGGAAAATTATCTTGAAAAGTCTTGTTTCTTTGCTATTCTATCTTACCTTCAGAACCGGATTCTCATCTTGTTCCTTTGTATTGTAGATTCCATTGCTCTTATAGATTAATCTGGGGGATAATTTTGGCTCCTGTTCTTAATTTGTCTTTAAGTTTACTTAAACACACTTCTTTTGTAAACTCTATCATAAGACTGACTTTTATACTCTTTTGTTTTATATAGGTTATAATCTTAATTCAAAATTAAACAGAAAAGTAAATAGGTAATCCATAAAGAATGGTTTAAAAGAAGAAGAAGAAAAGAGTTTTGGTTGTTGCTTGAAGAAGAAATTTATACATTCAGGAAAAAAAAAAAAAACAAAACCTTAGATGGAAACAATGAAAGTGCAAGCCATAAAGGACAAACATGAGGAGCAAAGCATGTGCTTGATCCTGAAGAGCGAGGTAAGGAAGTAGAGGCCATGCTGGCTACCAGCTGGCTGACATTGGTGTAGGATGGCTCCGCTGCATTCTGGAGCACTCCCTGAGGGAGAGAGTAGAGGATCCTGAGGTAAATACTGAGGGTGGGAAAGAACGAGTTCATTATGTAAATAATAGTTGCAAGCCAGATGTTCATAGCTTGGGTATACCTTACTTGCCTAAGGCAGTTGTACAATGCATTTTGAGCAAGTTTTCATATCCTCAGGGGCCTTGCTATCAAATTCCAAAATTACTCCCTTTCCTCAGACAGCTTTCCTCACAACTGCTGAAAAAAAGAAACTGTTAGGAGGGCTTCACATTGAGGAAATGCTGGTAAAGTGTGTTGCATGCAAACAGGAACATAGTGGGAATTGAGCAATTCAGATAATTATTGTCATGAATGTTGGACTGTGCGGAAAAAAAGAGATCTTACTTTTCAGTATTTATATACTGAAGTACATAAGATGAAAAAAGAATGCCATGAACCTAATTTTTAAAAAAACTAAGTAGGCTTTTGGCTGCACAGATCCCATAAAAATCAAAAGGACAAATGTGACTTAAACTTGCTTTACTGAAGCAAATTTTCTCAACCTGGCATTTAAATTGAGCTTTGGGGCACTCAAATAATCCCACAGGCTTGTAAAATCTGATACTGTATCTGCATGTAAGTATTCTGCTCTGGGATTTGGAATCCCAATTGGCAACCTGGGAAAACCATATTACTTACACTTGCTCAAATAGTCTCTAATTAGTTCTTCTGACCCTCTTGTATACTAATAAATGGCCCATTACGGAACATTAAAACTGAATTCTTTCCATTAAAAATGATTTCCTTGCTAGTGAACATGATCTAGGTTTAATGTACAATGTTGGTTAACATTAGGTTCTTCTAATGTACAGTGAATGCTTTCCAGTATGAAGTGATTGTAGCACTAATTAGGCTTTCTGGTTCAGTCAATTAGCTGAGAGGGGGGGATGAGTCTTCCTACAGTGGTCTAAATATTGCTTATATTCTTAGTTTGTTTTTGGTCTATTACTTTTTGATCTAAAGAGCTGAAAACTCTAATGTGAAATTGTATAATGAGCCTTGGAAAATTATGAGCCTAAAGAGACTTTTAGATCACCTCATCAGGTCAATTTTCAAGTTTTATTTGGTTAAGCCTGGTACAAACAGGCTGATGCAATAAAAACTTCTTTTGCGATTTTGGCACACTCCTTCGACCATCCAACACCCCCTTGGCACCTCAGTGCAGTGTCACACGTAGTAAGGGTCCGATGACTACACGTTAGATTAATATAATAAAATGATTCTGAGAGACTGGTCATTAATATTTTTGAAATGCTATCTAATTAATCAATATAAACATGCTTATTGGGCATCTATACATGCCCAGAACTGTACATGACAAGCCCTAAGGAAAATTTAAAAGATGCATTAATAAGCCTCTGTGAAACAATATCACAGAGATTAGATTATATTTTATTATTTTGGATAATTATAATTATCTTAGATTAGGAGTATCCCCCCAAAACTGGGCCACAGGCTTACAAACCACATGTTAGTCAGAATGTTGACTAGAAGTTCAGGGAAGATTTTAAAACAGCAAGCACATTTTATATTTCTGAGTTGATATGGTGGGACTTGGACTCACTGGACTAATATTTATTGAGCCCCTGGCATGTGCCCAGTGCCCTGCTAGGTTCTAGGCCCACAGATAAAGAGTTATGACTGCTTTTCAGAAGAGCATGGTCAAATGGAAAAGAAGGAGACATGCAAACAAATAAGCATCATGATGCTGTGATTACAGTTTTAGACTGACTGACCCTGCTGAACTGGGCTCTGCTTATCCAGATGGAGAGGCAAGAAGCCTATGATTGGACAGGGATAGCATGTGAAGTCAAAGGAGTTGGTCAAGGATGTTGAATAAATAGGAGAGTACAAGGAATAGGAAGTAGATACAGGAAAGGGGATACTTGTTAACTGGCATAAGGTCTGGTGGAGCTTTGGGGACCTAGTTAGCACTTTAATTGAGTTCGACTCTTTATTGTCTCTGTGTCTTTTTCAAAAATTCTGCTCATTGCTAACAGCCCTTGACTAACACTGCTTCTCTATGATGCTCTTCCTAATCCTCCTTTACTCCTGTCCACAGGGAGATTCTTCCTCACTTGAACACACACTGTAACTTATTTCTCTCTATGGTGTCTTCTGTTTTATATTATAGTTATTTGTATATATGTATGTTTTCAACCTGTTTGATGACAAGAGAATCTTATTGTACTCAACTTCTAGTCTTTTTTCTCACTTTGCTTATGAAGCCAATGTCCATCTTCTCACTTCAGATGAAAGAATGAACACTAGAGATTCTATCACCCCAGGCACAGATGGATGAACCAAGGAACCTATAGAGATGCAATCCCACTAGCCTACAAGTTGTTAATCAGCACTACTCTAAAGATATAGTCACCAGATGTACTTAAAGAAATCTATAATGTAAAGAATAAATATATTTTTCAGATTCCAAGTCTCCTGAGGTGGAAAAGACCTACCAGGGGACTGAATGAAGTGGCACCAGAGCATCTGCTAATATGATCTTATGGACCTCTAATCAATGGGTTCCACCTTCTCAGAAGATCCCTGCCCCAAATTTTGCCCTGAAAAGCTCTCACTTTGAAATAAGAGTTCAGGACTTCTGAGCATTAGCTCCCCATTCTCTTGCATGGTGCCATACCATAAATAGCCTATCTTTTCTTCACCTCAAAATCTCAGGGTCAGTTTTTATTGGTTTGCTGAGCATCAGGTAGAGGAACTATCATTCGGATCTGTTTCTCTTCCAGCAATCTGCCTAATGTAAGACCACAAATACCAGATACAAAAGATAAAATTGAATGCTGGATGGAGTTGATAGCGACAGACTTGAAAATCTCAGACAGAAGATAGGAGAGATGGGAGAGATGTAGAGTTGTGATCTGCCTGAACACTGTTGGAAGAATCCCTCTTGCTCTCACTCTCTCTGTCATGTGTGCATATGTGTACGCGTGTTTGAGGGTCTTCTAAATATTTAAATTAAGATTAGGAAGTCTCTGCTAAAAGCATTAATAGTTGCAACTATGCAAAACCATTATAACCTCCTTATTTATTGTGTAATGAGATTGACAGCCTCATTTAAACGTTGTGAATAATGCAAAATGCCTTTGTTGGGGATTCTAAGGTACAATTTTCCAACAGCTTCAATTAATGAATACAAATTATTTTCAATGCCAATGATTTCTGAGAATGATTTGACCCTGAAGATTTTTTTGTTCTCCCCTTGCATAATAAAAATTTCATAAAGAAATATTTTACGTACATATATATCTTAAGAAAATTATTTAAAAGTGCAGCAGAATATTTGTGGATACAAACAGAAAATCTGAATTCAGTACTTGTATGATGAAAGATATGTATGAAAAAAGTAAAAGGAAACATGGGGAGGAAATAGAACAGCACATACATTCAAATAAACAGTGCTAATCTGTATCTGCTAACATATTTCCAGAGACAGCTAGCTTACAACTCCTGGTGCTCTTTTCATACTTGTAGGAGATAAGCATTTTTTCAGATGTAGAAACAGGCCTAGGAAGATCATGTAATATGTTCTAATTTTCTTTCATGCATGCTCTAGCTTTTGCTCTCTCTTTCCTCACCATTTAAAGAAAAATTCATTATGAATGAAGAACTGACTACTCTATACTCTTGCTGTATCCTATTTGCTGGCCAACCTTTTAATCCCAGATTTTACTCTAAAAGCATGAATTGTTGAGAGGCAGACATTGTTACTTAAATTAGGGAAAATTCTTTCATTTTAATCCCTTCTCTTTCTCTGTTATTCCACCTACCAGCTCTAAAATATAGTTACTGATCTTCATTGAATCCAGGCTTTATATTTGTATTATTATTATTACTGTTTTTTTGATAAGTAGAATGAAGCCTAAAAAAATTATGAGACTTCTCCAAAGTCATTGGGATTCTAGGATTACAGGTTGAATTGTATCTCTCTACCCCTTGCCTCTATACTCCCGACTCTATTCACATGCTGCAGTACTGACTCTTACTTCAGAATATGACTTTATTTGGAAATAGAATTGTTGCAGGTGTAATTAGAAAAATTGAGATGAGATCATAGAGGAGTAGGATGGGTCCCTAATCTAATATAACCGGTGTCCTTATAAAAGAGGGAAAATTAGAAACAGACACACATACAGGGAAATTGCTATGTGAAGATGAAGACAGTTTGGGATGATGCTTCTATTAGCCAAGGAATTCTAAAGATTGACAGCAAACCACTAAAATCAAGGTGAGAGACATCGCACAAATTCTTCCTCATAGTTCTCAGAAGGAACTAAATCTGCCAATACCTTGATTTTGGACTTTAAGTCTCTGGAGCTATGAGACAATGCGTTTCTGTTGTTCAGGCTGCCCAGTTGGTGATACTTTGTTATGGTAGCCCTGGCAAATGAATATAGATTACAATCCAGACCACTCAGGTCCTATGCCCTTTCTACTACATCACAGCTGCATTTTCTGAATAGATGTCTCTGACTTGGGCCTTAAGGTCTAGGTTAAATTATGGGGAAACACAGAAGAGGAAGTGATTTCTTTTGTCTGGGTGTCCTAGAAGGATTTACTGAAAAACTATCATTTGTTAGGGGCTTTGATCATAGAGTTGCAGACCATCAGATGTAGGCAGATTAGGGTGAAATTCCAGAGCAGGAACAATAGCTCTTGCATTCAAAGATAGGAAAAGGGGAGCAGAGTAGATTAGAAAACAGATTAGGGAAGATAGATAGATTAGGAAAATATCCTAAGTAGGCTTCTAGGAATATAGAGTTTTCATATTTAAGGAAAACTTGTTGGGGATTGACATGTTTCAATAAAACCAGTTCTAATCACAAGGATGGACTTGAAGGGAGGCCATAGGAGGCTGCTGTCATGGTTATTGTAATAGATTATGTGTCAGCTCAGATCTACCTAGCTCCACCTGTCTCCAAACCCAGCTTATTGTCTGCCTCTCTCCCTGGCCTGAGCAGCCCCAACAATGTCACTAAGCAGGCTCTTGAGCCTCTATGATGGCCACAATCATTTCATCTCCTAATATCACAAATTGGCTCAACCTCCTCTGGAACAAGGTCATCCTCTGACACAACCTTCATAGCTACATGAGATACAAATCTCTGTTAAGGCTGTCTGTGGCCTTAACAGTGTGTTTTAACTTGGTAAGGAAGTGCCTAAGCCTATCATTTTCTTTCATTAAGACCTCCAATGCCTTCACGAATCACTATCCTATGATAGTGATTAACAATCCTCATCATTATCAATGCCCCAACTATAACAGACACTTCCTTTCCTGTTAATACCTTGCTTTTGCATGCATATATGTATATTAACCAGTTAACCATAGGAGTTTTTTTTTTCCCCCAGTTAACCATAGGAGTTAGCTTTAAGAACTGGGATGCCACTGCATCTAGAGATCTGATCCTTACATGTATACTTCAGACCAGTGGGTAATTCAACGTCAAAATTCCATTCTGAGTCTGCTGCCTAATATTACCTATCATATAGCTGTGCTAGCCTATCTCAGAAACAGGCAAAATATGCGCTCGTGTTTTATTTTGTGGGGAGGAGGGAGATGAAGCATGATAGCCTGGGAATGTAAGCAGTGAAGGAAAAGGAAAGTGAAGCAAGAAATGAAACAGAGCAAATGTAAAGTGCTGGTTATAGTATCTAACAGAGAACCAAACCCCATACCTGACTGGCAAGACTGAATAGCACTTCTATTCAGAACATGTCAAAAACAGAAAGCAGTTTATCTGCCAGTTCTTCCCTGTCTTCTGTCTTCAACTGGCCAAAATCCTATGAGTGTTGATGCCCATTTTCTTTTGTGTTGTGTTACCTGGACCCTCTGGGCAGCTGCTGGCAAAGCCAAAGTTACCATGAACAGTTGATTCCCACTGTAATAGCAAAGAGTGTAAATACAAGGTAAATTAGTTGTGCTGTTCTGTGACTTTCATCCAGCATTGTCCTTGATACTCCAGGATTTCTCTAATGGGCCTATAAATAGAGTGACCATGGTGGCAGCAGTGGAGTCTAAAGATAAGTTCAACAACAGGGTCTTCCACTTACTAAGGCAATCTAGCAGCCAGCACTGTGGCATGTACAATTCACCAGCAGCTATGACTAACACCTCTCCTAAGCCACCATGTTTTTGGAGCCAGCCACATGATCACAGGTCAATTACACTGAAGGCCTTCCATCTTGAAGAAGGCAGTAACTCATCTTTACCAGAACTGATAATAGATTGAAGCATATGAATCTGTCAATATATGACCATTTTTGTGCTACATAAATGACAGTTTTATCTGGTTCAACAAAATGCATTATTCTGGATGTGGATATGGCAGACAGAATGATGTTGCCCCCTCCTCAAATATGCCTATGTACTAATTACTGAAACCTATGAATATGTTAGCTCATGTGGCATATGGGGATTAGAGTTGCAGATGGAATTAAAGTTCTTCATTAGCTGACCTTAGATAGAGAGATTATCCTGGATTTTCTAGATAAGCCCAATGTTAATTATTAGGGCCCTTGGATGTGGATAAAAGAATCAGAAAGACGGCAGTGTGAGAAGGACTCAGCTCCACATTGATGGCTTGGAAATTGAGGAAGGGGACAATGAGCTAAGGAATGTGGACAGTCTCTAGAAAGTGGAAAAGTCAAGGAAGCACATTCCTCCCTAGAACCTACAGAAAAGAATACACTTTGCTAACACCTTGATCTTAGACCAGTGAAATCCATGTTGGACTTCTGATCTTCAGAACTGTAAGATAATTAATTTGTGTTGTTGCAAGCCACTAATTGTGGTGATTCATTATAGTGGTAATAGGAGATTAAAAGAGTGGGATTGTTTTTCTTTCCTGCAGTACCCATATCAGCATTACATTCCAGTCCTTACAGAAAGGCTAATCCATTGACACAGTATCCCACACAATATTGCCTTGGGCTAAGAGATCCATTTGTTTGGCAAGGGAGGTACAACATTTGGCTCACTCCCAAGATATTCATGTGTGTTTCTCATAATTCACAAGTAGAAAGTTTGATAAAATATGGAATAGACTGTTGAAGGCTGATTTAGGACAATTTTTAAGGGAGTAAGCCAGTATATTTGTTGTACCTGCAACAAGTAGTTGGAACCATATCCCTAATAGCAAAAATATTTAGGATAAGGAATGAAAAGATAGGAATAGGATCTATTTTTATGACACTTTCATTCTCCCACTTACCCTATAAAATTTAGGCTTTGCGAAGTTAGAACTGAAAGCTATAATTACTGCTTGGCCCCTATACGGTTTTTGTGCAGTAGACCATCAGGCAAAAAAAAAAAAAAAAAAAGAGTTACTCTATAGGCCACGGTGATTGACTCTGATTACTCTTAGGATCCAGGGCTTCTACTACACATGGGAGCAGTAAGGAACATGTGTGGAACTGGGGAGATTTATTGGGCTTTTCCTTGGCGCCTGTGTGCATTATAATAATTGTGAATGGGCAATTGTAGCAATCACAACCTGCCTAGGACAAGGAAATTATAGCTCATACCCTTCCAGAAGGAAGGCCTAAGGTTATCCACTAGGTAAGAAATACAGACCAACTAGAGTTCTGGCCAAGAATGAATACAATCGAAGTGGATAGAAGAGAGATATAATATATATTGATGTGGCTATAGGATTGGCCAAAGCAGCTGGGAATGTAGCTTGTGTTGTTAACCTCTTCAAGTTGTTTTAGGCGATGGCGACTGGCACAATCTTGGATAACTGGTTTTATACATTCCCTCCAGAGAACAAATGGGGCCATCTTGTTTACATATAAGATCATATATTATTAGAGGGTGAAAATAGAACTGAATTGCACTGAGTGAGCTTTATCAGACTCAGTCAGTTGTGTCCTCACATCAGCTTGCCTTTTTACCGCAACCTCAGTGAATTGCCTTATTTTCTGTCCAGGTGGGTACCAGCAACAGCTCACACCATGCCATGCTGGAGTCTTAGTCACCTATTTCCTAATACCACCAGTCACTTACACTTTCCCCAGGAGTTGAGGACCGGGCTTCAGCACGAATGTCATGCCACCCATTGCGATGGGGGAGCCACAGTAGCTATGATGTTAGGTCCTACTTGAGTGGACATGTAGAGGCTCCAATGTCTCGAGTGGCTGTCCAGAGGGATCCAGTAACAAGATGGAAGTATGGGAAAGTTAAAGCCCAAAAGGAAGACTCTGAGCAGTGAGAGATAGAGATAATCTGCTCGTCTTTCCTTTCCTTTCCCATAGATCCTTCCTAGTAGTGCTTTATTCTGCCTTATAGAACTGAAAAATTCTCTGGATTTCTTTGAGAAGCTATACCAGCTCCATAACAGATCATCTTGTATTTGCTCTTCCTTTTTCCCTGGCCTCATCTTCTCATTGCTCCTTATCCTTCCCCTCAATAAAATGTTAGTGTTTATGCTCTGCCTTAAACTCTGATTTTTAGAAAACCTGGGTTAAGATATTGCACTAAGACATGTTGAAGACTAGGGCTACATGAGTCACATGCAGATGGCAAAAAAGGGTTGATGGGTGAGATAATTAGGAAGAACACATTCCTGCATTCGCTATTGCATTGGATTGGACTTGGAAAGCTGAGTAAGGATGAGGGAGGTGATTATGAAAACTTTGAAGTTTATAGTATTGGCAACGGCTGAAAGGATGCATTAACAGATCTCAAATATTAAACGTTTGGAGAAGGTAATGAGTGGAATTTTGAATCCATTCTGCTTGAGAAAGCAGTGGCACAGACAAGTGTTGAAGTGTAGGAGGAAGTTGGAAATGTGTTCTGGGAGCTAAGGCAGTGGCTTTGGTAAATGAGAGGTTGAGGTCAGCTCACTACAGTGTAAATTTTTTATACACATAGATTTTTTATGGCCACATTTCTGGCAGACACGTAGGTGTGTTTCAGCAGTGAATATAACACCTTTTGGAAAATAAATCATCCAATAGCATTTATTTGAATGTCCCATGCCCTAAAACATTTTAACACTCCTGTCATTTATTCCTTCCAAATCATCTATCATTTATCCTTTCCTGGCTAAGGCCACATTTATCCACAGGGCTGGCTATGATGTGCTATCAGAGGAACCAGTAAGGCTGCTGTGTCTCAGGAAGCATCTCTCTACTGTCTTGCTCACGCTTGATATTCACAATTAGTGGTTCTAGTATTGAAATGAAAGATGTAATTCATCAAAACTCTGTAGGTCATTAGTGGGTTTGGAGGGACTAGGAGTGACAGATTCCTCCTGAGGGAAGATTTTATTTTAAAGAGAGGTGTGTGTGTGTGTGTGTGTGTGTGTGTGTGTGTGTGTTGGAGTGGGGGTGGCAGGGGTGGGGGAGAAAGAACAAGAAAGAGAGAAAGAGCATTAGGCATGTCATGAAAAGTGTAAAATAGTGGTTCTATTTAGTGGTTAGGAGTTCAGGCTGCCTGGGTTCAGTTCTAGCTGTGTCGCCCCTGGTTCCATCATATTGGAAAAATCATTTTACTGAGATTCAATTTTGCCACATCTATTAAATTAAGTGTAATCAGAGTAAATGCCTACAGGGCTTCTGTGTGAATTAAGTGAGAAAATGGATGAAAGGCACTTAGTGGAATGCCTGGGTGACTCAGTGGTTAAGCATCTGACTTTGGTTTGGTTCGTGATCCTGGAGTCCTAGGATCAAGTCCTGCATCAGCTCCTTGCAGGGAGCCTGCTTCTCCCTCTGCCTATATCTGCCTCTCTCCCTGTGTCTCTCATGAATAAATAAATAAAAACAAAAAAAGAAAAAAATGAAAGGCATTCAGTTTATATAAGGTCTCAAAAATTATTAATAACGTTTTTGAAGTATGGATTGTGAAGCCAAGGACAAACATTACCTACTTTATAATCCTGTCTGGAAAAGGCCTTTTTGATCATGTATCATCACTTGTTAGTAGACTTAGGTTTGGGATCCATTTTTTTCCTCTTAATTCATTTACATCTCTAATTTAAATTAATAAATAGATTTTAAGCACCCCTTACTCCCACCCCAGTTGAAGTGTCATCTACCTGTCTCACTTCTTGGTTCACTGAGAAAGCAGCCTCTCCTGTTATGGTGCTTATCCATCTACTTGGAAGATGTACTGTCTGCTTTACCTCCAAGATACAGCTTAAAATTTTCACCTCTCATCATCTATACACTCTTGACAATGGTAGTGACCTCCTGATGGACTCTGATTTTTGTTTTTTGCCCATCCTGTTTGCCTCTCAATACAGAGACGGTATTGAGAACAATTCAGTTGGTTCCTGTTTTAATTAGAATAAAATCCAAATTCCTAAACATGGCCTCCAAGCTCTAATGTTAGTAGATTCCTGCCACATTTCACACCTCATAATGCATCACAAATGTCACAAGCGATGCCCCTCCTGTGATTGTTACCGTAACATTCTCTTCATTTTCTTCATAGTTCTTGTATCACAATTTTTGGTGATTATCTTGTTTATTATTTCATTTGTATAAACCTCTCTCTTCCTCTAAGGGCTTCATCAGGCTAGACGCTTTGTATCTATTTTATTTATCTTTGAATATCTAATGTTAAAAGGGATGGCACAGAGAAGTTACACAACAAAATTTTGTTTAGTAAATGAATGAGTGAATAAACACAAGGACAAATATTGCCCATCCACATCTCCATGACTAAAAGTATCAGAAAATTAAGTGACAAAGAAGACCATCCACATGATAATAAACACAAAGTGTCTCTGTGCTTATAGGTAGTCACAAAGAAGTAAATGTGAAGGTCTTAACAGTTGAGAAAACAGAGCATGATAGCAAACATATTGTTTTTGTTTGTTTATTTACCAGGGATGATTCCAAGAAATTTAATCATATGAACTCAGTTAGCTGTCACTATAACCTCACAGGCTAGAAGCTGTTATTAACATCCTTACTTTATAGATGAGGAACAGTCACAAAGGAGTTGAGCAAATTGATGCTCAAGATCACACAGTTAGCAAGTGTCAGGGCAGGGTGTGAATCCAAGCACTCAATGTTCTAGACTCTTGCACATGCACGCCCTACTCTCTGACTCTCTGAAGTCGTCTAACAGGCTCACCAATGTGATGCTGATGTGATATGAAGAAAACAAGGAGGGCAGCCCGGGTACCTCAGCAGTTTAGCGCCACCTTCAGCCCAGGGCCTGATCCTGGAGACTCAGGATCGAGTCCCATGTCGGGCTCCCTGCATGGAGCCTGCTTTCTCCCTCTGCCTATATCTCTGCCAATCTCTCTCTCTCCCTCTCATTAATAAATAAATAAAATATAAAAAAAACAACCAAGGACTATATCTCATAAATGTTTATATACACTCCAGCACTTAATCCATTGCCTTGCCTGTGATGGCTGTGTATCAAATTGAATCAGATATTAAAGTCCCTAAAACTGTCAGCAGGGCAGGTAAGGAAAGAAAGGCCTTAAGCTAGACCTTAAAAATTAACACGTTAATTGGGAAAATGTTCTGGAGATGGAAAAAAAGGGGAAAAAAGGATGATTAAATAAAAATGGGAAGCATGGTGATAATAAATACAAATAATAGAATTTTTATGGAATCCAGAAAAAAAAGTAGGGTGAAAATAAATGTATTTCCAGGGAAAGAATGACATTCAAAAGAAAGAGCGTAAGTTTACTAGAGAACACAAATATGTGATTAAATTGGCAAACACAACCCTTCAGTGGAGAGGAATGACTCACTAGGCTGCATAGTTTGATGAAACTATCATCTCTTGAGGCCATGCGATTTCCATTTCTCTGATTCCATATTTACCAAGCAACCTTTGAATTTAAACTCAATTTCTCAATGTTTCCTAGCATAAATAAGAAACAAAAACCTAAAAACACAAATAACCTGTCTGCTTTAAAGCAAAAATTTTCATGGGAATTTCTTAGATTTTCTCTGGATTGATTCCCGCCATGCTGCTTGAGTACCTTAGAAGGAACTCTTCCAGCTGTGGGTGTGAAGATGATTGGATCACTCTTCCTGCTCTCAGCTTCTCTACGAGGTTGTGAGGCTGCTTGCTTTTGGTATAAATGTGGGCCTAAGTGTCATCTGGGTGAGGTGACCACTACATTTCTTGATCTGTAGCAGTGAAGGATCAATCCTGGATGCACACTGCCTTCTAGTAATATATCTCCACCTTAAATGCCCATTTTCTAGGAAGGAATTTCCCTTTCAGACAGTGTGCTTGTTTGGTCCTGTTCGACCTTGATCCTCCTCCTTTTCTAGCCTGTGGACTAGTAGTACTGATCTGGCCAGCAACAGCCATTTCCCCAACTGAAGGCTAAGGTAAAGCTTGACCTTCCCTGATAGTAGCACCCTGTAATATTGGTGTTGTAATCTCCTTTTTAGTTGTGGCCTTGGGAAAACTTAAGAGATAAACATTATGTGATCTTGGCAATAACTCGGAAGATTTTTATTATTTAACTTGCCTCAAAAAGCCACAGAAGAATAAAGCATTTAAGCCTGTTTTAAGAGCAGTTGTTTTCAATAAAGAACTACGTAGCATGATCTCTCTCTCTAACACACACACACACACACACACACACACACACACACTGCCTCCTCCCAACATGTCATTATATAACCACACTTATCATGTGGGGTGACGACTGGGGAAAGGTACATGGAGATAACATTACCTTGAAAGACTTAAATAAACATGTTTACCACTGTGACCTTCACCCTTTGTCTGACTTCTCAGGTCCTAACATCTAATGATTTTCAGCATCATCCCATAATCTTTGGTATGGGGGGACCCTCCCAGGGCTAATGTTAATAAGCAGACATAAAAATACAGTTACATAGATCTTAAATATGAACACATCCTAAGACAAAGGGAATGGAGTTTATCCCAGAATGAGTGATAGATAGGAAATACAGGCTGGATGGCTAGAACACTGCCTTGCACTCTCGCATCTGTGACCTTCACCCCATGCTTAAATGGCAAATCCTCACCTCCTCCTCCAGCCTTGACTGAAATCATCTAAACTATGAGGCTTTTTTTCTTCCCGTCCCTTTTCTCCTCCGTTCCATTACTTTTTCATAGTTAATGTCTATGTGGAACTAACTCACTGCACTGTTTTTCAATTCGTACTCCCTAAAGCCTCCTCTGGAGTCATAAAACCATGAATAAGAGGAATTAGCAAACAGAAAGCCAATGATTTTAGAGTATCTGGGGTAAATGGGAATATAATTAGGCTGGTGCTGGTTTACAATTAGGAGAGGGATTATATCTGTCTTTACTCACTATCTCTGAAGGTAACCTGGAGAAATATGACTAATTTGGGGGAGAATTATCACGTTCGCCCATAGCTCTAGGTCAAGCTCTCTCTCCCCGAGCTGGGGAACCCTACAGGCTCCTTCTTCCAGAGAAAGCACCAGCTAGCCCCCCTGCTGCTTTATCAATGTTCTCTCCAACCTGAAGGGATTGTGCTCACAGCAGAGTGCAATTTTCATTTAGAAATGGGCTTCCAATTGTGTTGACACACCTCATTAGCTAAGCCCTGCCTCTTAAGTCAGGGACTTCTGAACAGGTGTTAAGTAGTGGAGGAAGAAAAAATAACAAGGAAAGGTAGAAAAGCATCATTCTTCACCTAAATAAATAAGGGAGGACTGCATTCTTTATTCCAAGTCCCTTGTAACATGTAATTCTAAACTGTATTATTGTTGCTATTGTTTTATTCTATTTCACTTTCTTCACCCTCAGGCAAGAAGTCACATTAGCTGTAGACGATGAAGGTGAGGTTAGATCTGGGTTTAGCTTTTGAGAATTATAGAAAAATGGCTCAATATTGCTTTTCTCTTGATGGCTTCCACCACTGTGCATTCCCTTCATTGTCAGGTGTGCCATTTGGAAGTATTCAGCTAAATTTATTTAAATGTTTTATTTTATCAGCCTCTGCTGAGGGCATATTTGGCGCTTTATTTTACTTATTGGCTTATTCGATGAGTTGTTTCTCAGTTGTCTAAGGGAATATGTGTCCTGATAACTACAGCAGGTGTTTAAACGCTTGGCAGGGCTTGTCACTTGGAAGAAGACCAACCCAGCTCGGGCCACATCCTGGGGTAGTAAATTTCAGCTCTGCTGTAGGTTTCTCTTGCTCATCGATGATTTACATGTCAGGAAGAGCATCTAGGAGGTTCTATTGAGTTAGATGACTCTGCCATCCTCAGAAATATTTAATGAATCAATTCTTATTACAAGACCAGGCTAGAGACAATTGCTCATTCGTTTTGCTCCTTTTCTTGTTTCTTTCTAGCACTTTCCTGAGGAAGAGAATTGCATCATAAACCTGTGGTGTGTAATTAATATTGATACTTGCCTTTTTCTGGACACTTTTGTATGTTTTGTGATTAGCTTTTGCTAACTGCAGAAATAGGAGACAGAAGCTACTGAAAAGGCTTTATGTAACAAACCATATTGTCAGACATTACCAGAAAAAACACAGCTGCAGAATGGTGGCAATGTGCAGGGAGGCAAAGCACCAATGGCCACCACAGATAACAACGTACATTTAATTTCCTTTAAGTTCTTTATTTACAGGTTGTGGTTCTACAAAGCATATTTTGGAATGCTTTCTGGGTAAATTGATAGTTCTTAGAGTCAGAACATTCTTCATAGTAAACTCAGTTCTCCGTTTCCAGGTTTCATGGAATTCTTTTTGTTTTAGCTCTCATTCTATGTCCTTTTCATTTGACCTATTTTTAAACTATAATCTTGCTTCATTCTAATTATTGGCTGTCTCTAATGATGTTTCCAGAGCTGTCAAAGAATGATTCTAGTTTTGAATCACACCACTCCACCTAAAACAATAAGCAAATAGCCCATTGCCTGAAACACATGTCCTATTCTGTTCAAAAACATTTCCTACAGTCCAGAATTTGTGTTGAAATCTTCACTGGCTCATTTAAGACATGGAGGTATCACAAGACATGGAGGTATCACAAGAATTTTAGTCAGTCTCAAATTGTGCTCTAGAAAAGTTGCTCTAGGGCAGTGTTTCCAAAGCTTAAATAACCATAAAAATTGGCTTCTTGAAAATACAGATTCTTGCCTGGAATTAATTAGACTGTTTTGGATCAGAATTTCTAGGGGATATGGAGTTGAACCACTTCAAAGATCCTCAGAACCAAGGGTCCATAGACATGGCAGGGCTTCTAGAATAGGACTGTAACCAGATTATTGCTCTGGACTCGGGAGGACAAGGACATGAGTATAAAAAGAGAAATTGAAATTGGGAGATGGTTCCAAGGAGAAAGAAGAGCTGGCATATGAAGCAGGGTTAGACTGAATCTCATGTGTCTTGCTAACCAGAGATGGAGTTATTACGGGGTAATATTATGGGGTAACATAGTTATTATGGGGCCTGTCTCTATAGAGACATCTGTCAGAGATCCAAAGAAACAGATACTCAGACATTCAGCAGTAGATGTCAAGAACCTACATACAGGGATGGGGCACAAATGAGGTGAAAGACCAGGTGCTAAAGATGGCTCAGGGACAGGAATCCAGCCCTGCAGAAACTTGGTTGCCCTAATCACAATGTCATGAAAGCAATCAACCTGATTTAACATGGAGATAAAGCATCTTAAATATGGACCCTTAAATTCCTTCTGCCTAAGGACTGGGCTGATGGTACTGTATGGGGTAAGTTTTAACCTATAGGTGAAGGCTGAATGTGCATTTTCCCAAGCGATACTCGGCTTTATGCGGTGAGAGCCAAGCACATCACTGAAAACTCCAGGGAGGTACTGAGGAAGGAAAGGGTGAAGGACTGGGGCACTGATTTGCAGAAAGACAGGCTTGGGAAACAGGAGAAGTCAGAAGTCATGGACACTGTCTTTTGGTGATCCATCTGTCTTTTTCTTCCTACACTCATCAGCTCTCTGGGCCTCTCACCCATTCTTCTTCCATCTATTGCCATTTGCTCCCCAAATAATGTCATTGTGTGGAAGCATATCTCCATTGCCCTGGGGAAGGATTATATACATTTATTAAATGGAAACAGAACTATATGTAATAAACCTATTTTTTTTAATTGAAAATACTACTCCTAAGGTAGTGACAGCCATGTAGCCTGCAACCCTGTCGTTGAACTACCGTTGGAGGGAAGAATCCAGCAGCTGGCACCTCTGCGAGGCTGGGAAAACCACTGGAGCCAAAACTAAGAAAACTTCATGTTTTGTAACCCACAGCAGTATTGATTATTCTCTGCTGCCTTCTGTGGGAACCAGAAATAATTGCAGCAAGAAGGCTGGCCAGGGGCAAGTGGAAAAAGAAGTTTCCATGTAGTTGAAGAAGCACCAGGGAGGGGAGTATCTATCGACTGGTGCCAGGCTGCCTATTGCAACCTGCCTCTTCCTCCATTTACCTCTGGCCAGTGTTGATGTGGAGTAATAGGGAAGATTTCTTCATTCCATTATTAGCAAACTCTGAAGGGAAGTCTTACCAGACTGCCTCCTGGTTGCTCTCATTTCTAAATTTTGAGCTGGCGACCAGTTATTATGAGGTGGGTCCCGGGTACCCAATGACTGAAATAATGCATATTTATTTATATCTTTGAGTAAGTTTTTTTAGGCACTTATTGTTCTCAGAAATGTCACAGTTAAGCTGGGGGTGGTGAGTTTGGGCTGGAAAGACAGATTCTGTTTTCTGAGTTTAAATTAAATCCTTGGCATTAGAAAACATTACGGATACATTACCATTGCCGATTGTGTACTGTTCGTACGCTTTTGCTATTGCATTATTCAGAATTAAGTTAAAAATTCTTTTTATTGTGTCTTAATGTTTCTAGGATGTGGACAGATCAATATTTCTAGTCTGTGCACACACTCTACCTAAGGGCTGTGAGTCATATTTGCTTTGAAAGAAATAGCACTTAAGGACTGTCAGTCAAGTCAGTTGTAAGAAACATAGAACTCTTTAAGAATTACTGTGCCTCCTCCTCACATCTAAATATAGCTAACCAGTTGGAGTGTCTAAAAAAGATAGCTAAGCTGTATTTTAAAAAGTGGTGCAACTGCAATTATTAATGCAAATAAAAAACTCCAGGTCTTTTTACCTATATGTCTCAAATATAGACTCTTTATTAAATTAACATTTATAGGGCACCTGAGTGGCTCGGTGGTTGAGCTTCTGCCTTTGGCTCAGGTCATGATCCTAGGGTTCTGGAATCGAGTCCCACATCAGGCTCCTCACGAGGAACCTACCTCTCCCTCTGTCAATGTCTCTGCCTCTCTCTCTGGGTCTCTCATAAATAAATAAATAAAATCTTTAAAAAATTAACATTCATATAACACTGCAAGTAAGTAATATTTATTTGTAAAGAAATGACCTAGTTTATTAAAGTAATTTGTATGTTAATATTATAGTATTTTGTTTTAATAGGTCCCAATGCCCTGGCTGGCAAAGCACTGGACAGCGGGTTCACACACTAGGATGGAATTTGTAGACTCCATTTGGCCATCACCTAACCGCATGATTTTTAAAAGCTACTGCTTTCCTTTCTTCCTTCCCAAGGTCTGCATCTCCTTTCAGACTGCAAGTTGAGAACTACTATTGAGAATTAACTGTGTATATTTTCAGATTTACTTGCCGTATCCCCCATGAGCAGTTGGCATTAATATCGTACAGCTTGATATACAAGAAATCCTCCTTTAGCACTGGCTTGCCTAATTCAGGTCTGTTTACTGTTCCTGAAAGTAAATAAAAGCAAAATTGTCCCTTTCATAGCTAATAGACAAATAAGGCAACAACTATTTATCCAATGGTACTTACCTTAGGGTCGTCACTATGTTACGTGTACACGCGTATATTTAATCTTCTCCCTGAGTGAGCTGCCATTTACCTACCACATAATCTATATTTGCAAAGTGATATTTGGATTCTTCTGGCATATTACTGCCACGGGTGCCAATAAAGGAACCATACTGTGCCCTAATATCCCTGATTATATTTGTATCAGTGTCTGTAGAGGTTGTATCAGTAGATGGAACAATGGACTGTACCATTAAATTAGCACAATTTTGCAGCATTGCCTGGCAGACACTCACACTTAATCCAAGAGGTTATTCAACCCTATCCAATATGATTACTCTATAAATATTTGCCCAAGCTCAGCACCAGCCGTTATATCACTAATCACACACAGGTTTGTTATAGCAAAGACCCCCAGTGTCAGCAATTTGAAAAACAAAGCTAATTAGTTTTGATTTAAGGATGGGAAGACTTATTAAGTTGAAAGTGAAGAGTTCGCATAGGATAGTGGCTATTTGGAACACATATGAATACGAAAGAGATTTACTATTGTTTGCATAGGATTTTGAGAAAGAGTGGAAAGACTGCTAGGTTAAGGATACTGGATATGTGACAACAACCAGAGATGATTGCAGTGAGGGTGGGGCAATAGAATAGTCCCCTCCAAATAAATATACATTAAATAAACAGTGCACTTTCTATGCAGCCCCCTTTAGGACAAGTCCTTGGCTTCCCCTTCCAAACAGATCACTGCTCCTAAACTCCTCCACTAGAGAAATCTGATACCAACAACAATGTTGACTCAGATGGTTTGATTTGTGGGGAAGATAGCAAAAGAAACTGTTACCCCTATATCCTCAGCTATAGTCTATTGTGGTGCTGGGGTGATGATGATGATGATGATGATGATGATGATGATGTTTGCCTCCTTTAAAAATACTTTGAAATGCAAAAATTTTCCTTAGTAATATATATCTTTATTAGCACCAAATAACACAGCACTATTTATTCCAGTTTTTGAGAGGCACTATAGGTCAATGAAAAGACCTCTATTCTGAGACATGAAAGGAAGAGAATTAATGTTAATTGAGCCCTTTCATTGGGTCAACCACTGTGCTACCCTCTTTATTTATTTTTTTTTTTTTGCTACCCTCTTTAATACACTTTCATTTAATTCAATAATCTTAACATTTTTATTTGGTAGGGCTTATAATTTCCCCTTTAAAGATGAAGAAGCTGAGACCCCATGGTTTAAATGACTTAGCTATCGTCATCTCACACTGTCTCCCATTGAAAATCAGTTTCTTCTACTCACTGTTGAGATCTTGGGTAAGTTGTTTCTTTCTTTGGGGTCACTTGCCTCCTCTGTGAAGAAGAGGACCAAGTGAGATCACTGGTCTCTCAGCTTTTTTGATTACATTATCTTATCAGTTAAAAAAAATTGAGCATTTACCCTCTAACATATAGTATTATAAGATATATATATAAATAATATACACACAAATATGTTATCATGAATCCATTCATTAAATAACAAACTCATTTCTTTTTTAAAATTTACATTTAAAATACATAAAATATAAATCCTAAAGTATTTCTCCCTCAACTAAATGAATCAAAACTCCTGTGTACTCTACTTTGGAAACTACTGGACTAGATGATCTCCACAAGTTCTAAAAATTATGATTCTAGGTTGTCTGTTCAGTTTTATAAATTAAAGAAAGTATGCATTGATAAAAATCTTATTGGCATGGGTAAATTACAATGGAAGAGTCAGAGAGAACCTGAAAAACAATAGGTCTGGAAAGTTCAATTGGGAGCAGTGAACAATGTAATGTGGAGAAACTAGGAACTCAATAAATAGGGAAGAAGTAGAGATCAAAGGAAGTTATGATTAATAATAATAATAATAATAATAGTGCAGTCATATATTTTCTATGTTCAGGCCCTGTTTGTTTTTTTTGTTTATGTATTTAATCATCACATTCCTATAAGGTAGATATGAACTATATTATTATTATTATTATTATTATTATTATTATTATTATTAATTATTATCTCTAAGTGAGAAACAGAGGAGAAAACATGGAACAGAGAGGTCAAATAACCTACCAAAGGTCATATATTTAATAAGTGGCCGAACTGAATTTCAAATCTAGCCAGCTACTTGGTCTAAAGAATGAGCTACAAAAGGAAGCAGAGAGAACAGAAGGTCATAAAAAATTGTGAAAACTTTGTGGATCTTTGTTCATTGTCTAGTTAGACCCATGCCTTGCTATGTCCTCCCTAAGACCATTCCTAGTTTCTGTCTCAACATCTGGATGAAGCTCTCTCTTATTCCCACCTCTGGAGGAAGACCCATTCAGCAATTGTATTAGCCTAGGGCTCTCCAGGGAAATGGAACTAGTAGGATGGGTAGATAGATCAAATAGGAGATAAAAAATGTATTATAAGGAATTGGCTTGAATGATGAAGGAAGCTGGGAAGTCAAGATCTTTAGTGTGGGCTGGCAGCTTGGAGACCAAGGAGACCTGATGGTGCAGATGAAAACCTTGGGCAGTCTACCAGAGGATTTCTTCTTGCTCTCGTTGGCTGGTCTTTTTCTTCTATTCAAGTCACCAACTGGTGGGATGAGGCCCACCCGCATTATGTAGGACAATCTGCTTATTCAAGGTTCACAGAGTTAAATATTAATCTCATGCAAAAGCACCTTCCACACTGACATGTAAAATTAACCACCACAGCAGCATGAGCCATTCATTGTATTTTATCTACCTCATTTCAGAGATGGATGCATGACCCAATTCACACCAATTAGGGTTGGGAAAGCTTACCTCTTTGACTTGATACATTTCTGGAGACAGGACTACCTGGCAAACATGAGGGGAGAGGTTGCCTGGAATGCAGCTGACACCAAGCAAGCAGAGCTGAGTAATGAAGAGAGATTGCAAATGCATTTTGTAAAACTTGGTCTAAGCTCTAAAGAAACTAGACGTACCTGTGGACTAATCATTTATGTCAATTATGTGAGTTAATAAATCACTTTTAATTGAATTTGGGTTGGGTATTCTGATACTTGGAACATAAAAATTTCTAATAAATGTATAGAGAGAACGTAGAGGAGGATCCCAAACTTTTTGGCATCAACCTCAGGTCATAGGCAATTACCACTTTGTTTCATAAAAGGACCAGGGCAGCTGACTAACAGATCCAGAATAACATTGCAGACATTTTCGTATATTTCTAGGTGCAGAGAAAAGCCTGGATGATCTTTGTTGTCAGATGAACTCTTCCTTACCTCAGGCTTTCACCTAAGGCTCACTTAATGACTAATAAATACAGAGAAGGATATGACCATCTATGAATTAGATCCAAGGCAGAAATCTGGAAAGATTTGTGACTGAAGTTATCTTGACATACTATATAAAATAATTCATCTTAAACTCCAGTGAAAAATAATCTTTGCAAGAATCCCCTCTACAAACATTTTACTTTTTTTTTTTTTTTTTAAATCCAGGTCAATCTCGATCTATTTCTTTAAAATGTTTTTTCTATTTTTATTGAGAAATGATTGACACACATCACTGTATAAGTTGAAAGTATACAGCATGATGGTTTGATTTACATATATTGTGAAATAATTACCATGATAGGTTCAGACACTATCCATCTTCTCATTGTATATACAACAAGAAGAAAAAGAAGGAAAAAAGAAAATGAAAGGGAAAAAAAAATTCTCCCCATGACAAGAACTCATGGGATTTATACTCTTAACTTTTCTATATATCATACAGCTGTGTTAGCTACAGTCATCATGCTGTACACTACAGCTCAAGTGTCTTAGAACTGGAAATTTGTACCTTTTGACCATCTTCTACCAATTTCCCCTCCTTCCACCCTCTGCTTCTGGTAACCACAAGTCTGATCTATTTTTCTCTGAGTTTGGTTTTTGTTTGTTTGGTTGTTTGTTTTTAGATTTCACATATGAGACCAAACAGTGTTTGTTTTCGAGTGAATGTTTGCATTTCCTTTGGATATATTCCCAGAAGTGAAATTGCTGGATCATAGGTAGTATTCTTTTTCTTTTTCTGAGGATCTTCTATCCTGTTTTCCATAGTGGCTGTACCAATTTACATTCTCACCAACAGTGTACAAGGCTTCCCTTTGCTCCACATCCATATCAGCATTTGCTATCTCTTGTCTTTTTTTAATAAGATTTTATTTATTTATCCAACAGAGACACAGAGAAAGAGGCAGAGACATAGGTAGAGGGAGAAGCAGGCTCCATGCAGGGAGCCTGATGCAGGACTCGATACCAGGACTCCGGGATCATGTCCTGACCTAAAGGCAGACGCTCAACCATTGAGCCACCCAGATGCCCCCTATCTCTTGTCTTTTTGAAGATGGCCATTCTAATAGGCATGAGATGATATCTCGTTGTGATTTTAATTTACATTTCCCTGATGACAAGTGATATTGAGTAGTTTTTCAAGTCTCTGCTGGCCTTTCATATATCTTCTTTGGAGCAATGCCTATTCAGTTCCTTTGCCCATTTTTAAATTGGGTTCTCTGTTGTTATTATTATTTTTGTTATTGAGTCATATGATTTGCTTTATATCGTTTTTCCTTAATCTCTTATCAGATACATGATTTGCAAAGAAATATTTTTTCTCATTCTGTATGTTGTCTTATTACTTGGTTGATGGTTTCTTATGATGTGCAAAACTTTTTAGTTTGATGTAATGCCACTTATTTATTTTTTATTCTGTTACTTATGTTTTCAGTGTCACATACAAAAAATCATTACCAGGGCCCATGGTGAGGAGATTATTACTATGTTTTCTCCTAGGAGTTTCATGGTTTCAAGGCTTACATTAAGTCTTTAATCCATTTTGAGTTGATTTTTATAAGTAGTGTAAGATAGGGTTTCAGTTTCATTTTTGGACGTATGAATATCCAAATGTCCCAACATCATATATTTAAAAGACTACCTTTCTCCATGCATGGAGTATTCTTGGCTTCCTTGTCAAATCTTAGCTGACCAGATATACTTAAGTTTATTTCTGGGCTCTTGGTTCTATTTCTTTTTTTTTTTTTAATTTATTTATTTATGATAGTCACATAGAGAGAAAGAGAGGCAGAGACACAGGCAGAGAGAAGCAGGCTCCATGCACCGGGAGCCCGACGTGGGAATCGATCCGGGGTCTCCAGGATCGCACCCTGGGCCAAAGGCAGGCGCCAAACCGCTGCGCCACCCAGAGATCCCTCCTGGTTCTCTTTCATTGGTCTATTAGTCTGTCCTTATGCCAGAACCACATTGTTTCGATGACGGTAGCTTTACAGTACTCCAATCAGAAAATGTGAAGCCTCCTGCTTTGTCCTTCTTTCTCAGGACTTCTTTTGGAGTTTTTTGTGGTTCCATATAAATTTTAGGAGTGTTTTTCTCTATTTCTGAAAAAAATGCCATTGGAATCTTGACAAGGATTGCATTGAATCTCTAGATGTCTTTTGGTAGTATTGACATTTTAACAATGATAGTTTTTCCAATCCATGAACACAGGATACCTTTTCATTTATTCATATCTTCTTCAATTACTTTTATCAATGTCTTACAGTTCTCAGCATAGAGATTTTATTCACCTCCTTAGTTAAATTTATTCCTAAGTATTTTATTCTTTTTGGTGCTATTACAGATAGTATTGATTTTTCTTTCTTTCTCAGAAAACTTGTTGTTAGTGTAGAGAAATACTACCATTTTTTATATGTTAATATGTTACTTTTGTATACTGAAACTTCATTGAATTCATTAATTAGATCTAATGGCTTTTTGATTGAGTCTTTAGGATTTTCTCTATAGAAAATCATGTCGTTTGCACACAGAAACAATTTTACTTCTTTTTCAATTCTGTTAACTTTTGCTTCTTTTTCTTGCCTGACTGCTTTAGGACTTCTGGTAGTATGTTGCATAAGAGTGATGAGAATGGACACCTTCATGTTGATCTTAGAGAAAAGCTTATTAGTCATTTGTTGTCTTATACCATTACTTTGTAGACTTGTGTGCATGAAAGAAAAAAATATATATATACACCACTTCAATCATTTTTAGAAAAGCAAGACAGAATGTACTCTCACATTTTCCCTATGGCTTGGACAAGAAAGAGAGAGCAGAAAAGTGGAGAAACCTAAATGTGTTGTTCAGCAAGGGAGTGGTAAGTTTGGGGAAAGGCACATGGTATCTGGAATACTTTCAACTGCAAAGTCAGGCCAAATGTGGAATAGACATAAAAGATGCACTTTAAGGTTCAAACAAGTCTTCACTGTCAAAAGAGGAGGAGCCATGTAGTAATGAGCATCTGGTCAGATAACAGGCGAGGCGCTAAAGACAAGCCCTGGGAAATCAGAAAATCACCATTGAGGAACAGACATTTTTGGCAGAGAAGGTTTCTCTCAGGTCTGGAATGAAAGCAGGACTCTAGGTATTGATGACTAGTAAAGGATAAGGACTCAAGAATTCAAATGAGATGTACGTCACAATCCAGAATTGAGTCAGGGAAATGTCATGTCCTAAAATAATTGCAGTCAGGAATTAGGATGGTATGACATAACAGCCAGAACCTTAGACTTAGAAAATGCAAGTTCTAGTTACCAGCTGTGTTATCTTGACAGATACTGTAACCTCTCTGCCTCAATTTGCTTTCTGGTAAAATAAGAGGATTGAGCTACATGAACCCCAAGATTCCACAAGAATGATTTAGGGATTTCCTAACCTAGGAAATGCATATTTGTCCTAGTCACTAGAGATTTAGGACCATCTGAGAAACCTGTACCTTGGTGTAAATTATTTTAAATATTAAGGTTCTGTTTAAGATTTCATTTAAAAACAGAATTATACTTTAAATAGTTTGAAAACCACTTGAACTAATGCTACTCGAGTTTGTTTTCGTTATATGAACATGAGAACCAAGATTATTTATCTTTCTTGCAAATAACCCTAGATGATAAGTGGTTTGTATTTTATTGGTATCATTTGAGAGTATTTTGTGGAAAAAAAAAAAAAGCCTGAAGTACCTTTGGCAAGGGAAGTTATCAAATATTTAAATTTCTAACCAAATATATTTATTGTATTTTACATTAAAAAATTAATAGATATAATGGTGGACATTTTTCAAAAATAGAGATATGTAAAAGGAAGAAGATGGAAATCATACAGATGACTTTAGGCCAGAAAAAACAATTATTACCACTTTATTTCCTTCTAGTCTTTCTGTGTGTATGCATACATGCATGCACACACACGCACATTGTTTCTTAATGAACTGAGGGCCATTTATGTTTTTATACTGCATATTTAAAGGTGAGCAAAAATAATCTAATGATAGTGTTAAAATATTACAAAAGTTATCAAATTATAAGATAACATAAACATACCATAAAGGAGTAAATAAAATCTCCATGAAAGTTCAGTAGAGGGGCACATCTACCTTTGGCTCAGGGCATGATCTTGGGGTTCCAGGATCAAGTCTCTCATCGGGTTCCCCTCAGGGAGGCTGCTTCTCCCTCTGCGTCTGTCTCTGCCTCTCTGTGTGTCTCTCATGAATAAATAAATAAAATCTTTTTAAAAGTTTCATAGACAACAAAATCACCTTTAATTTGTGAAAAGCCTCAGAATTAAGGAAAAATAGAAGTTAGGTTAGGCAATTTAAATTTTAGATAAACTGAGGTGAAAAGAAGATATTGTCAGATAAGACAAATGAGGAGAAGTACAGCAATGGAAGCAGGTAGAACATATGTCATCAATTAACCAAACCCAGAGTAAGCAACACATATAGACTCTCCCCCGCCCAGTCTTCTGATTTCTCTGCCTGTCCTGGAATTTCACGTACAGTTAAGACCTCAATAATTTGTATACTGGCCCCATAAGCTATTAAAATATTTTGGCATTCCTAAGCCATTGCTGACATTGATTATGAAGGATGAAGCCTCATGGTGTTGACAGAAGTGTCCTGTCACTGTAAATGTAGACCAATCTATTTACAGACCTCATGTAAAGCAGGAAGCAACTCTCTTTAACATATAGGGAGTTTAAACCCCATCTCTACCTTTCGTATCCCCTGTGAATGAGAGCTGAGATGGTCACTGATCTTACAAAGAGATGGCAGACATGAAGAGCATCACTGTCTGTGCTTAAAGACCACATTGAAAAGAAAAATCTCTCCATACAGGTCATTTGTAGACTCCCACATAAGTGGACTACACTATGAGCAGGTGCCCAAGTTAATACTAAGACTTCAGAGTAAAGTTTCTAAAGCAAGATGCAACATAGATTTTGCTGGACAAAATAGAGTAGAATGTACAGGAGAAAAATTTATTCTGTATTAACTTTTTGCCATTATTGAGTTATTGAATCCAATTATTGTCATTTTCTTCCCAAGGAAGAACTGAAACTGTGGTCAGAGCCTGCTGTGTGTTCATTTTATGTTAGTGGTTTATCAAAACATGGCTGTGTTCAAGGGGCCTCTCTGTTTGTTGGAGTCCAGCTCAGCATCTCTCAGGAGTTCCAGATAGAAAATCAACTCCTTAAGACTTTAGAGAGAGTTGGATACTTTACTGAAGAGTGTATGGGAAAAGAAAGAGGAGGAAGGTTACATCATATACTGTGTCTGAAATCCTGATGAAAATCCTCATTAGCCACATCCATTCTTCCTTTGAAGTTCTTTGTCATCACCAGCCATCCTATCTCTTTCTCAACCCTTTGCCCTATGGCTCCTGCTGACCTGCTGGCTTTGGTTTGTAAAGTTTCTGCTCTAATAACCCTCTCCTCTTTTTCATCTCTTCTATCATATACAGAGTTACTTAAACTCTCTCTTTTTTAGTTACCAACTACTTTTGAGGGTGTCAAGAAATTGTAAACTAAAAATGTTCCCTAATACAAATTTCATATTTTACATATGTATACTGGATTTATTTTCAAAATATCTGCTTAACAATTTCCAACAAATCCTTTATACTCTTTTTAAAGAGAGAAGTTTAAGTTACACATACATATTCCGTTGGGTGCAGGTCCAACTTGCCTTAGTATTACATCAAGATTTTCACCCCCAAAGTTTATCAAATGAGGTAAGAAGACCCAATCTATTTCCCAACATTTTACTTTTACAGTCATATGATATATCCTGCAGATGAGATTGGAAAGGTAGACCAGTTGAGATCACTGTTCTTAAATCCTACCTTAAATTGCTGTGGAGGAGTGGCTTGATCAGAACTGTGCTTCAGAAAGTCCAGACATGCCAAGCTCGGTAGGATATACTCGGGGGGAGAGAGGCTAAAATTGGAGAATCCACCTGGAAAGGGAGGACTTCGTAAACTAGATCTGAGTAGTCTGGCCAATAGATAGGCAGAGCTTTCTCTTTTTACTTAAATAAGAATTCTAATTTATAAACAGCAATAATAAATATGTCAGTATGAATTAATTTTGGAGAGCCTGAACACTGGCCTGGTGATGTCAATAAGAAGGAAGTGTTTAAAGACAGGCAACTGAGAGGCATCTTTGTCATGATTCCCATCCTTCTTTTCTTTTTTTTTATTTTTAAAAATAATTATTTATTAGAGCCGGTGGGGGGCGGGGGCGTGGAGAGAGAGAGAGAGAGAGAGAGAGAGAGAAGGCAGAGACACAGGCAGAGGGAGAAGCAGGCTCCATGCAGGGAGCCCAACGTAGGACTCGATTCCGGGTCTCCAGGATCACGCCCTGGGCTGAAGGCAGCACTAAACCACTAAGCCACTGGGGCGGCCCCCCATCCTTCTTTACATTTTTCATGGTCATGGACACTTCAGGGTCATTTAATCTCTGTTCTTAAGCTTTTAAATCTATGCAAAAAAGATAATGCTTGTTCTAAAGTGTTGTTTTAAGAATCAAATTCTCCGTGGAAGAAAAGACCCTTGGGAAAGAAGTGTTGTAAAAATGTAAAGGGTAAGAGGTCCACTTTCAAACAGAAATTGTTTGGCCTGTGTTCCTGATGGGCCATACCTGGTTGTGTTGAAAGGGTAAAAAACATTTAACTTATAGAAAATGTATGTCCCTGTCTAGTAATGTTTGCTGTAACATGCTCCATTGTTGAGCATTTTAAAATGTTGAGAAATATTTGTATTAGATTTATATTATTTCTAGCATAAAAATTTTTAGTTGGTATAAATTGGTTAACCCCATAAAAAATATTCTTGAATGGTTAGGAAGATGTCCAGCTATAATGGGCCAAATCAGATATTCTCAGTTTGGGTAAGTTGTTCTCTGCTCACCATAAACACAGTCCTTAGCATTTAATAATCTCACTGCCTGAATCTCCCATTTCCAGCTCTCATGCCATACACCTCAGCCTTGCTTAGAAATTTGTATTGTTGCTACCACTGATATATCTGTTCTAGAAAGAAACAGGCTTTCTTTCCAGGACTGTCAAATCAGGAGCTTTCACAAGAACACAAAGATTCACTCTATTATTGCACATCATAGAACTCATGCCTGTAGCTTGAAAATAGAAGTCTTTGGTGTAGGCATTTGCTTGTTTGACAGTTCTGTTCTAAATTTTGAAACTACTGGTACTGTAAAGTGCCTGTCTGACAATGGTGTACCAGAGCTTAGTCATGCAAAATAATTATAGTTCACGGTTCCTTAGCTGAAGTCAATAGCTCTGTGCAAAACACAACATAATGCAGAGATCTAAAGTTACTAAATCAAAACTGAGAAAAAGGAGAATTTTAAACATGTCTGGCAGAAAAAAAAGTAGGTTCTACAAGATTTGCCAAGTGATTTCTCTCAGCACATGGAAAGTAATGGTAACTCTTATTAGTACGTCCTGGTAATTGTTGTCAGTAAGCTTATATGAAGTGATAGAAGCAAAAGCAATTATGGAGATATTAGCAAATGGTGCATAGTGCTTACTTTCTAAACTTGAAATAATATTTTTAGGTTTGCTTCTGTGAATTCAGTGTTTTAAAGCCTCCAATATATCATCTACACTGAAAGGAATGATTAGATTAGCTTAGATTATTGAACTAAATTGGAGTGTCAGAATGGACCTATAGTAGGGCTCATGAGTGAGAGTAGTGGTATCTGCTGGAAAAGTTAACATTAATCCTACAAATGGAGAATTATGTCTCCATGTTGCCCGAAACATTTCCCAGAGAATCTTGGCAAGATTAGGTGTTGCTATTTAACTGCTTCAGTGAAAAGGATGATGTCCTTCTTAACACTTGGCAGACAATTGCACTTAAGAATATCCCTCTTCTGGGAAAAGCAAATAATATCTACTGTTTCTGTGGAAGAGGAAGAAACAGAGTAATAAATTAGGGTTTTACAGTCTTTTCTGAAATATATTTACATTTTCCTTCCATACATTCAACCCAAAATTAAGATGGAATCGATAGAGGTGAACATGTAATTTTTTTGGTTTAGCTCTTTACGACCTTTCACAGAGTTCATATTTCAAAAACAAATGAATTTGTATCAAGCAAATAGCACCAATTTTAAGTGTACAGTGAGTCTTGATGAATGTGTATTCTCACGTAACTGATATCCTGAATATTTATACCCCTCCAGAAAGTTTTCTTATGGTCTTTTTCAGCCAACTGGCACCCAATCCCACCACAACCTCTTTCCTCATTTCTGTGGTCACCAATTAGTTTTGTCTTTGAACTTCATATAAATGAAATGTGTCTTGTTTCTTGATAGAGTATCAAAATTCAGTTGTGTTACCATGCATCCGTACTTTCTATTTCTTGAGACCTAGTTAGTATTTCTTTTTTTTTTTTTTTTGACCTAGTTAGTATTTCTGTATGAATGTTACCACAATTTGTTTTCTCTTACTCTACTGATGAACATTTAGGTTTTTTTCCCAGGCTTTGGCAATTACAAATAAAGCTGCAAAAAAAAAAAAAAAAAACCTAAAATAATTCTCTTTGTGTCTATATGTCCTCATTTCTCTTGAGTGATACCTCAGCGTGGACATGTTGGATGATAGCCTGGATCTATGTTTATAAGAAACTACAAGCCAGTTTTTCTAGTGTGGGTGCTCCATTTTATACTATCACAGTCAATGTATAAGAATCCCATTTACTTCACACCCTCATCAATATTTGATTTTGTCTGTCATTTTAATTCTTGCCATTCTAATGTTTGGGAAGAAGTATCTCGTTGTGGTTTTGATTTGCATATCTCTGAATACTAATGACACTGAGCACCTTTACATCTGCTTCTTAGACATTCACATAATTTCTTTTGTGAAGTGTCTATTCAAATCTTTTGCATATTTTTTCTGTTTTTAATTGTATATTTTTGTCTCTTAATTATTGTTATAAGCTATTCTTTATATATTTTGCATACAAAATTCTTTGTCAGATAAATGTATTGAGAATGTTTTCTTTCAGTCTGTGCTTGCCTATTCATTCACTTAATATTTTTTGATTAGAAGATTTCAGTTCTGATGAAGTCCACTTTTTAATTTTTTTTTCTCTTATAGATAATGCTTTTTGTGCCTGGTCTGAGAAATCTTTGCCTACCCCCAAGATATTTTCCTATTTTCTTCTAGAAGTTTCAGTGTTAGTCTTTAGGTCTATGGTCCATGTTGAATTAATTTTTATGTATGGTGTGAATTAGAGTTGAAGTATACTTTTTTCCTATATGGCTATCCAGTTGCTCCAGCTCAATTTGTTGAAAACTCTCCTTCGTCCATTGAATTGCTTTGGCACCTTGTTGGGAATCAATTGACCAATTAAGTGTGATTCTATTTCTGGACTCTGTTCTGTCTTTTGACCTACCTGCCTGTTTTATACCTTTGCCATATTCACTTGATTAGTTTTATGAGTTTTATTATTTTTTAGTCCTGTTCCTCTCATTGTGGCTAATTTTTCCTCCTCTAGGTTTTAGGTTCAGACTTAATTTTTTTTTTTTTTTTTTTTTTAGGTTCAGACTTTATTACAGAAGCTGGTAAAACTTCCAAATTGCTTTGGATCTCAGAGTGCATATATACAAAATGGGAAAAGTTGGGACTCTGTTATAAGATTGTTGGGAGACATAATCTATCATACTTTTACAAAGCATATTGTCATTCTAAAATAAAATTTGTATGCTTAGAATGTTGCTAATTTTTATTTCATGTTTTGGTTCTCTTAATCTTAAAGGTTCTCAGCCATGTTTACTCAAATCTTCAACAGGATATGCACCCTTAGTTTCAGGTTATAGAGGCATTTTTTCTGTGGATTTAGAAAAAAATGAAGATCTGAGATATTTACAAGAAATGATGGGCACCTGATCCCCTCCCACTTACAATAAGCCTTGTCTTGTGGTAATGGCAGTCCTTTCTGATATTTCTCCTTTGTGGCTTTTCTTAAAAGGTAAGAACTGCTAGGCTGCAAATGCTTTATTCTTCTAGACCTTTCTGATCTGATCCTTCTTTTCTTTGTTGTGGCAGCTACTCTGCTGAATGACCTTTGCTCTCCCACCACAAATCACTGACTTTTTAAAACTGTTTTAATATTTAATAAGGAATTACTTGTTCTGAATCTTGGGTCGAGCTTTCCTGAAAGATTTTATTATATACTTAAAATGATGGTGAAGAGAAGGGTTCAAAGCCTGAACCCCTCCCTTTACCCAAAGTAGAACAAGCTGGATAAAAACTCTTTCTCTTCTGTACCCATCTAAGAGTTTGTAACAAATAGAAGGTGTAAATTCTTTACTGCCCTAGTTCATACTCCAGTTATCATTCTCATTTCTCAACTGAAATATTTTCATCCTAAAGTTTGGTGGCCTTCATACTTTTCCGGCCTTTGTGTTTACTAGATTATAAACTCCTTGAGCAAAATTATTTGATGCTGTTCATCTTAGTTGCAGATTTTAGTATCAAGCCAAGGGCCTTGTATTCACTTCATAAATGCCTTTTGAATTAAATTTATTACTGTCAGATGCTGATGTTGTACTAAAGACAGTGTCATATATATAACAGACAGGCAATAATTGTGCATGGTTTGTTGATAGCAAGCACTCAGGATTTGTTCATTGATTAGTGAAATTTGAATACATCTTATAATTAGAGCATCAGATGAGTCAGGTGCTCTTTTCAAAAACACGTTTAGAACTGCTCCACTGGAATTCTGTAGATCAAATTATTTAATAATAGCTCTTTGTACCTTTTTGGTAATGTTACGGTTTGGGCTGTATCCCCTCATAGTAAGTTAAAATACTAAAGTCTTGTGGTGAGAATTCAGAATAGAAACATCTCAAAGTCTGTCCTATTCGAGTTAGTGTTACCGCCAGGTTCCAGAGTACTTAACTAAGAAGATAAGGAAATAAATATAATTTTCAAAAGCTAGAGACCTGAAAATGAAGCACTACTATCTTCTGATGTTGGATTTCCCAGTACTCCTACTGATAGGCTTATGTAGAAATTGTTCTCCGGCTCCTGATTAATTTCTGCTTCCTAGAGCAAACTGTTAAGTCTTACTTCCTTTTTTGGTAGAACACGGACTTGTCTATCAATTCCTAGACAGCTACTCCTGAGGGTACAGCTTAAAACCTGAAGAAGGTAAAATTAGGACAAAACAAAAGAAGGAAAGAAAAAGGAAGTATACTATACAGCAGGTGGTAAATGTGTGAGAAGTATTACCAGGAGAGAAGTAACATAGATTGAAAACATAAATCCTTAAACAGTTTTAGATAAAACCATGGAAGCTAGGTCCATAAATATTTTTGTGGGGACTCGGAAGCTTAGAAATATTCCCTGCTCTAGATACTGATGTCAGGATAACCATGCCTTCCTACAACACTCCCCTAAATGTCCCTGTAAAAACCATACTAGGCTGACTGTGTAACGGACTGACGCAATATAATCTCCAATTCCATTTTGGACTCTGCACACGAGGGGCCAGAGCGAGGAGGCAAATTGCTGGGGATTAGAGATCTGGAAGCCAATAGGCGATCTTGACTAAACGTTGCATCGTGTCCGTGCCAGCCTTTGCCTTGCCACGGGTACAGGGAAAGTGAAGCTCAATGGGAAGCACTTTTGTGAATGGTTCCTAATCAGTCCTCCCCTCTCCCTCCTCCTCCCAGAGATCTAACTCCTCTAAGAGCTTTTAAAGCTTTCAAAATTCAGCATCAGCACCTTTGCAAATGGTTTCCAGCTACTAAAAGCTTTGCCAGCCTCCAGGCAGCAGAAGTCCCGTGCGAACCGCTCAGGTCCCCGCCCCCACCGTAAGGGGACAGAGCCCGGGAGGAGCCGCAGGGGGTCAAGGAAGGAGACCCGGGGGCGGGGATTACCCTGGAACAGAAAATCAGGCGATTGGGGGAGGTGCTTGGCCGGGCTGGGAGTCCGGCTGGCAGCGCCGGAGAGCGAATAAGAGCAAACCAGCCAGAGCGGGTGCGGTGCTAGGGCCCCGGGGCCGCGCCGGGCAAGTCACCGCAGTGGCCGTGCGCCCCGCCGCTGGCACAGGTGCGCCGCCGTTGCTCCTGCTCGATTCGCAGTACGTGCCCGGGGTGCGGGGTGGGGGCGCGGGGCGCGGGCGCGGGGCGCGGGGGGCGGAGGAGCGAGCGGGGCTGCAAGGGCCTGGGCTTCAGGGCTCTGCGGACGCGGGAAACTTCGCTGCTCCCTTGAGCTGCTGCGCGCTGGCGTCTCAGTCCGCCGCCTCCGAAAGGCAGGTGGGCTCCTGCACCCTTGAGGGTAGGTTGTCCCCGTGGTCAGACTCCAGGGAGGAAACTTCCGAGAGGAAATCTTTTCAGGTCCCCCCAACTTTGGGGTCCCGGAGAAGGGAAATCACAACCTGGAAGAGGCGGAGCCGAATTCACCCCTACCCCAGGCCAGCTCCGGCCTCTGTGTGCCCAACACGCTGGGTGCAAACTGGGAATGTATGAAGTCGCTACAGTTTTAAGCAACTTATGTTCTATCGAAGGGTGTGGAGTCTTGCAGCGGCTCTGGACGAATTGGCCTTTGCACCTACTGGGGTCTAGGAAGGATCTGCTCCTCATGGTTCACTTTGTTAGGCAAGAGGAACATCAGCAAGTTAAATAATTACTAATAATAAAAACAATAACAAAGTGCAAGAGAACATAAACTTTGTGATACTATAGCCAACCCCTTCCAACCACCTAACACCCCCTCCCCCCCCCCCCCCCCCCCCCCCCCCCCCCCCGACTCAGCTATTACTGCTCTGGTTGGCTGGCCTGGGGCGGTGGAGAGAAGGGTGCATGCAAATCCCCCATCTCATTACTTTCTTCAAAATAGTCCCAAGGCTTCTTAGTATTCCGGGCACCCTTTTGTTTTCTCCTTTGCCCTCTGCCTGCTTTGTCTCCAAGGGAGTGCCAAGTGGGTTATAATCAAGCATTGTTGTATGGTCACATGGAAAATCCCCAGATCCTCTAGCTTACAGCCTTTCTTCCACGTAAGATGAGTTCTTTAGGGCCTTAGCTTGCCTTGAATACCAAGCTACACATACCTTTTGCATACCCTGAAGGCCTTCCATTCTGGGAGATAAGATAATGATAGGGTCTGTTGTCCTTTTCTGTTTCCAAAAGGAGAGGACTATGTGGGGACTTTGGTCATTTTTTAAAATGGCAAATCAGTCCGATTTTGAATGTTGCTCTTGGTGGCAAACAAGTACAGTTTTTCTCAGGGTTTGCTTTAGGGTGTAGTTTACTAACCACGGAGGCTGGGAAGGGAGATCAGATCAGCACAGCACCTGAGAGCCGCCTTACCCCACATCTTCCCAGCACCCCCAGCATGTTCCCCCCAGCACCTGGACTCTGAAGCATAGGAGGCCAGGTCTGCAGTCACCTTGCCCCGTTCAGAAAATTCTAGAATTGATAAACAGCAACAAGGCCGTTAAATTATCTTTTTTTCTTTATCTTAAGGTAGTGTTACGTTTGTTTGGGAAGTCATAAAATTGCAGAGTCATGGCTCAGGGGATGTGTGACCAGATTTTTGTGTGTTTCACAATATTGATGTTGCAAGGCCACCATAAATAAGAAGAGAACTTTGTCCTTTTTGGCCAAGAGCCTGTAAAGAGGAATATTCCATGGTTGAGAAATAAAGACTCAACTGTAATAGATACAGTTGGGGTAGGCATTGTGTTTAGATAGGAGGGCGAGATAGGAATACAAGATGGAACAGAAAAAGGCGCCCCCAGAAAACCAGAGCGGTCTAGAATTCTTGACCTTGATAGTGGCCGCTCATGAATTAAGCACTTGAGAAAACTGGGTTCTAGTCTTGGTCCATCCACAGTGAATTTGGGTCGCATTACTCCCTGTACCTCTTCAGGCCTCCGTTTCCTTATAGATTAAAGGCAGAGACAAATACTCCTTCCTGGCTCTGACTACCTTAGAGTTTTCTAGATCAAGTGAAATCATGGGAAAGCTGTTTGAAATTTCTAAAATTATCTCCTCGGTGCCTAGGACAGTACCAAAGCAGGAACTTATTTCCTGGATAGTTACACAGCACTTAGTTCTAAGCTCTGTACACTTTACTCATTTGACTCACAAGAATCCTGCGCGTCGGAGGTATTATTGACCTCATTATCCAAGGAAGGTAAGTAGGTCCCAGATTATTAACCTCATTATCCAAGGAAGGTAAGTAGGTCCCAGAGAAGTTAAACCACAGGCAGTAAACTAGCAGAGCCGAATGTCCCCGGCCTCTAGCCTCGTCCTTGCGTCTCTGTGTGTTCCCCATGCTGCTCCTTGTCCCTTCAACGGCGGTCACCTCCAGCTCAGGGAATGGAGCCCAGCTCTCTGGTGTTCTCTGCTATGCCAACCAGTGATGGACAGCAAAGGGAATGACACAAGGTACATTTAGAATTTGTCATGACAACAGTTCAGTTTCCTGTTTTGTCTTGTCTTAGATTATTCACCCCTCATTCCTGGAATACCCAAAACACCTGACATTTTACCCTCTGAATTATTAGTACTATGACACTCCTCTCCACCCTCCAGGTGACCTTCTCTAGCAAAAAGCTTATCCACTAATTTGAGAGAGAGCACGAGTGGGGGTAGGGGGAAGGGCAAAGGGAAAGGGAGAAGTGAGGCTTGATCCTAGGACCCCGAGATCATGACCTGAGCCAAAAGCAGATGCTTATTCACCACCTGAGCCGCCCAGGCACCCCAGTAATTTTGTCTTGACTGCAGCGCCCAGCCACAATGTAGGTTCAAGGCAACTTACTGACAGCTTTGGAAAAAAGTCTAGGCCAGCACCGTACTATTCCATGCTTGAAATCACTTCTGTTTCTTCGTGTCTTACCTTCACTGCTGCACACCTGGCCCGCAGGCCTGCTGGAGTGGAAGGTACTGGTCTCTGAGGAGCCGTTCTGGGACCTGTCGGGTGGGAAGGCAGAGGCTCAGCACTGGCCCATCTCCCGGAACCACAGACTGGAGGAGTTAGGCCACATTCTTGGTGCTGGAAAACCTCTTTGTGTGAGGTGCACTGTCAACTTGTTCACATTTAATGGAAAACAAAAACCCTGGCTTTGCCTTTTTCTCCAGCTGCCGACGTCTTTGTGTTCTTTTCCCACCAGCAGTTCTGGAAGGCTTCTGCTTTTTCTCTTCTTTTTCAATGCCAGTTTTCACTAAAAGAAAACCCATCCTCTGGACTTTTATTCCATTGCTAAATCTATTTCGTTCTGTAGACATCTGCAGAGACCTACGGAAACTATTTTAGTTGTAAAATTATTGCTAAATAACAACAGTTCCGACTTGATAAACTTCTATGTAACTTTTTTTTTTTATTACTATTAACATTCCTGCTGTGTTTCCTCAGATCTCTGTCCAGAGGCATAGGACTTAAGGATCCCTTGTTAAGCTAATTACTCTACAGGAGCTTTGAAGGATAGTGAGGTTTTAATCATGACTTCTTCCCCACTCCCACGCCCTCTACCAGAACAAGAGCAGACCCATTAAATGGTGGTAAAGTATTACCTTGCGCTGAGAGCTTATATCACATTATGTGTTTCAAGACTACTGACTTTTGGAGGTGGATTAATGTCTCCTATGCATTTGGTTTTGTTTTTTAAACTGGAACATATAGTTTCTGTTTGCTTAAATCCGAAGTACATATTCAGCCTGCCTTTAAAAATAGGGGTTATTGGGGCATCTGCGTGGCTCAGTGGTTAAGCATCTGCTTTTGGCTCAGGTTGTGATCCTGGGGTCCTGGGATCGATTCCTGCATCGGGCTCCCTGCAGGGAGCCTACTTCTCCCTCTGCCCGTGTCTCTGCTTCTCTCTCAGTGTCTGCCATGAATGAATGAATGAATGAATGAATGAATAAGTAAATAAATAAATAAAATGTTTTTAAAAATATAAAATAAAATAAAATAATAAAATAAAATAAAATAAAATAGTAAAATAAAATAGGGGTTACTTTGGAAGCTTTGGTTTCTTTATCTGGAAAATGGGAATGATAGTACCTATCCTGTAGGTACAGGTACACTGTAGCATAATTGGGAGAGGAAACATGATAACAAAGAGTGTACCAGCCACAGAGCAGGCTTTCAAAGTTAGTTGAATCAGAATTAAGCAGTTTGCAGTCTCTTCTTGAAGGAGACAGTGCAGTGTACTTAGTGTACAAGCTAGGAAGGCAGAGATATGGGTTGTGTCCTAGCTTGGCTGCTCAACATTTCTGAATCACATTTTCTTCACCCGTGAAATGAATATAGTTATGAGAACTATACTAGTATAGTTACAAAGGCTATGTAATGCACATAAAGTACATGGCATAGTTGAACGCATAGTGGACTCATAAAATTAAGCATATATGTATCTGTGTGGTTGTATATATCACAGTAACAGCAATACTTAGACAACCGTATGACCTGAACCGAGTAAAGAAAGAGATACAGATTTTTTTTTAAGATTTTAAAGATAAAAAAAAAAAAAGATTTTAAAGATAGAATGATCAGAATTTGGTAGATGTCAGCCTGATAAGGTTGTATATAGGAGTTGAGTTTTAAAGGCAGGAACGGACGTTGTGACCAAGAGACCATGCCCAGCAGATTAAGTAGTACGGAAGCTTGAATGTGAGAAAAGATGTGTGTTTATGTGGAAGGGAGAGAAGAAGCAGACAGCAGGGCTGATAATTGAACAAGAGGATGTTAAAAAAGAATGGCTACCGTTTAGGGTAGGAAATTTACATGTTAAGCTTTACCCTAAATCCCTATCCACTTTGACTTCAGTATCACCAGATTGCCTTAGCTTCCCTTCTGGGTACATTCTCACTTACACTTCCAACTTCAGACAGATAGTTACATTCAGTGGAAGGTGAAATAAACTTGAGTTCTGTAAAGCTAATCTCCATTAGCTTATTCCTTCTTTGAAAGTCCCATAAGTGCTACTTCCTTACTTGCATTTGCCTGGCATTTTGTTTCAGTATCCTGCTTCTCCTTGTTCACTTGTGTTGGTATTAATGATGACTATAATCATGGTGATAATGATGATCATAAAGTATAATAAACCTTATCGAGGGTTCTTCATGGGCCAGGTTCTGTGCCAAGTATAAGTATATTCCACATGTTATCTCACTAAATCCTGACAACAAACTGGTAAATTAAGGACTATTTCTATTCTCATCTTATAAATGAAGAAATTTAGTTTCAGAGAGGCCAAGTCTCTCAACCAAAGTTGATAACCAAATGGTGGGATTGGAATTCAAATCTTGCAGCCTGGGATCTTAAATACTCTTGAAATGAGAAAACACTGTAAACTGGGTTTCTAAAGAAGGATATATATTTGAGCTTAGGGATTTATTTATTTATTTTTCTAAGACTATTTGAGAGAGTGTGTGTAACCAGGGGGAGAGGCAGAAGAAGAGGGAGAGAGAATCACAAGCCAACTTTGCTATGAGTGCAGAATCCAACTCAGGGCTCGGATCTCATGAGCCTGAGATCATGACCTGAGATGAAATTAAGAGTCAAATGCTTAACCAAAATGCTTAACCAACTGAGCCACCCCCAGGGGCCCAGAACTTCGGCATTTCTAATCAACCATTAATGGTGCTACTGTGTACGTAATTTAATGCTACTGGAGAGATCAATCCATAAACTCTGGTCCTTTACATCCAACTTATGGTTCATCTTGATGCAAAAATAAGATTTTCATCTCACTTTATAGCATTGTACCCATTTGTGTTTGCTTCTCATTCCCCTATGTTTTCATTTTCACTCCATGCTTGTTTAATATCTTCAAGCTTAATGTTATAGAACTAGAAAAACACAATATTGTTTATTTTGAAATTTTAGCAAAGATTATTTCTTCTGCAATAACCCAGGATATTTTTTAAGAACAGTGTGGTTAATGCTGCAATATAAGCACACCAAGTGACCATCAAGTTTTTTGAGGTATTCCCATCTACTTTTCCTATCTTGTCTAAAATCTTTTCAGGATTCCAGACCAAAATTGAGAAAATGGTTGACCTCACTGAGCTAATGGAAAATGAAGTATTCATGGCCTTTGCTTCTTACACAACAATTATTCTTTCAAAAATGATGTTTATGAGTACTGCAACTGCATTCTTTAGATTGACAAGAAAGGTAAGACATTTGGAGGCAATATTTTCCTTGAAGGGTTGGCATTTTGGAGAACAATTTTCTTGATTAACATTTTTTTGGGGGGGGGGTAGTGGGTAAAGCCCAATGGCACAGTGTTTAATGTTGCAAATGAATTATGCCATTTTTGGTACAGATGCATCTGGTATATTTATGGAACAGGTACTTTTTCCTGGAAACTAGTAAATGTTTTTTTCATTGTGGCTTTTAGCCTTTATCAGGTATGCTTAGTATATGAGATTCTCAGAGTATCAGAGTTTTCAAGAAAACTTTCTGTGATTTTGAAGCTAATTTTGCCAACTAGAGTTTAGAAAATAGTCATTTTCCAGATGGGTAACCAGTGTCTTCGTTCTATTACAGGTCAAGGATATACGTTTGGGGACAGAATTATTATTATTATCATCAGTAGAGCCTTTAATGATGGGGCAAGGCATTTGAATTATGTGTAGTTCTGACTTCTTAAGTGGGTGCTATTTCTGCCCAGCATTATAAGAATGATTTTTTCTTAATGGTTGGGGAAAGTGATAGAAAGATTTCGAAAGCATGACATATACTCAAACAGGGTTTGTAACCCAGTAAGGGAGGATAGAGCAAAACTACCTTGACAAAGCTAAACTATTTCCATTGGTGTGGTCCCTATCTCTAGTCAGCAACTTCTTCCTGGAAACCACCTATTTCTCTCTCTCTGTTTCTCTTTCTGAGTCTCTAATGGGTCCAGGAGTCAGAGCAGCAAGCTGTGAAATGACTGCTTACCACCAGGTTTACAATGTCCTCCAGAAACATAGTAGTACTAAGCATAGCAGAAATGTACCCCATCTTACAAGAAAGGGAGAAAGGAATTCAGATTTGTGGAGTGCCAGTGGTATGTGCCAGGAGCTGCGTGGTGCTCTTTGTATGTGTGAAATCATGGACTCATTTTACATAGTTTTTAGTATTATCATGTGAAATGAGCATTGGTCCCCCCATTTTACAGATGAGAAACTGGAAGTCCGAGAGGTCAGGTAGCTTACCCAAGGTTACACACCCATAAAGCATGAAGCTAAGATTCTAATTCAGATTGCTTTAAATCTGAATCGCATGCACTTTCCACTTTAATACATTTATTTACTTATTTGAAACACATTTATTGAACATAAATGCCAGACATTTATTTAGAATGCAGACAGACAAAGCTGGCCTCAAGAACTGATACTCTATTAAGTCCCTTCCCATCAGTTCTCCTCAACGTCTTTATCTGAAATAAATGCTTATGTCATATTAAGAAAAGTAGTATAATATTTATGAATTTCTAAGCTTAAATTAGGCTAATTTTGTAGTTCATGTTTTTCTTTATTATAAATTATTAAACAGTGGAACACACTTAAATATTTTTAAATGCATTTTTCAAGTTTCAAGGGATGAGGAAATCATATCAAACAGCATAATAATTTGCAGGAAGGGATAAATGAACATATGCCCTAGAACATGGACTTGGTATTTTTAGGAATGCAATTCTACTTCTTATATTTCACTACATTATTCAACCCAAAGTGTTCATTAATTCAATAAAAGAAAAGAGATACACATATCTTAACAAAGTACAAAATACATTTCCTGCCCCTCGCTCTTAGGCTTCTTGTCTGTTCCCTAACATATGTGGTTAGTAAATTAAGGACCTTCATATAAACCAATCAGGTGGGAATATTAATACTCTTAAGGGAAGTTGTATCAATATCACTAGGAAAAGATTCCAGTTCACCTTAATAATAGTCGATGATGGATTGGAATTATGCTCTCTTTTCCACTTTTCCTTTTTTTTTCACTATTTTTATGCATTAGTTTTTATTTATGTTCTTATTTATGCTTTTCTTTAAAAAAATTTTTTTTTGCACTGTTAAAAACTCAGGTTTAACGTATAGACCCCTCCTGGTGTTTGAGCTCCAAATTTTCTTTTCATAAGGGCCAACCTGAATACCTGTATTTCTCCTGTTAAAATGCAAATAATTTATCAGATAGAATACTCCCACGTTATTTGGTATTTGAAATAATTTTTTTTTCTTGGTATTTGGAATAGGTTTTTGCCAACCCAGAAGACTGTGCCAGCTTTGGCAAAGGAGAAAATGCCAAAAAGTATCTTCGGACAGATGATAGGGTGGAACGTGTACGGAGGTAAACCCACTGTCCTCTAAAGTTATTTACTTGATCAAAGAATTTTGGTCCCAGAGTTCACTGAGGATGTTGGGGGGTCATAAAAAGGGATAAAAGTCAGTTATCTTAATTAGTCCATACAATAATGATAGAAAATTAGGAATCTAGAAGTCTCCATCTCTCACTGCAATTGCACATGCTGCCAATTTCTTACCTTGTCGGGGTTAATGACTTTGTACTGTGTAGGGATTTTTCAAAAGGTATTAAAGGTAGGAGGTAAAACGAGGATGGTAGATTCTTCAGTTTTGTCATCTTTCTCCAGAGGTGAGACTGTCAGCTTGTTTGAAAAGTTGAAGATACTTTTGCATAAAACTCGAAATGTGAACGTGGGAAGTCTTGCCTTCCTTTTTCTCTCTCCTTTATAGGTATTATATTTAATGTACTGAGAATTCAATGAGCAATGAAAAGCCATAAGCCAAGACACTATCCATACCACTTCCTAATAATATAATTAATACACTGTTTTAGAAAAGCAAATTGAATCTTAGTCCTAAAAGTATACTTCTTAATCTTTGCCATAAAGTCATATAAATTACAAACTTTTTTTCACCTGAACTGTAATTGACAAATAAAATTGTAAGACATATAAAGTGCACAGCATCATGATTCAATAACACGTATGTTTTAAAAAGTTTATCTGCATCGAGTTTATTAACACATCCATGACCTCCATAGTTACCACCCCCTCTGTTTTTTAATGAGAGCATTTAAGGTCTAATCTCTTAGCAAATTTCAATTATACAGTACAGTGTTATTAACTATAGTCACCATGTCACGCTTTAGGTCCTCAGACCTTCTTTATCTTATAACTGAACTTTTGTACCCTACCAACCTCTCATTTTCCCCCAGCCCCTGGCAACCAGCTTTCTACTGTTTCTATGAGTTTGAAAAATTTTTTTCCAGTCTTTTAGATTCCACGTATAAGTGGTACCATATAACATTTGTCTTTCTCTGCTTTATTTTACCGAGCCTACTGCCCTTCAGGTTCATCTGTGTTGTTGGATGTAATAGGATTTATTTCTTTTTTAAGAGTGAATAATGTCCCATTGCACATATATACCACATTTTCTTTATCCATTCATCTATTGATGGGCACTTAGGTTGTTTCTGTATCTTGGCTATTGTGAATGATGCTGCAGTGAACATGGGAGTGCAGATATCTCTTTGGAATTTGGATTTCTTTTCTTTTCTTTTCTTTTCTTTTCTTTTCTTTTCTTTTCTTTCTTTTCTTTCTTTTCTTTCTCTTCTCTTCTCTTCTCTTCTCTTCTCTTCTCTTCTCTTCTCTTCTCTTCTCTTTCTCTCTTTTCTTTCCTTTTCTTTTCTTTCTTTTCTTTTTTCTTTTTTATATATACCCAGCAGTGAGATTGCTGGATCATCCGGTTGTTCTATTTTTAATTTTTTGAGGAACCTCCAAACTGTTTTCCATTGTGGCTTATACAAGTTTACATTCCTACCAACAAAGTTCCCTTTTTTCCACATTTTTGCCAGCATTTATCATCTCTTGTTCTTTTGACAATAGCCATCCTAAGAGAGGTGAAGTTAATCAAAATCACTGATTTTGGATGATTTTTGAATAAAAATCAGTGGTTTTGGATGTCTTCTTTGGATAAAAATAACTATTCAGGTCTTTGCTTATATTTATTAACTGGATTATTGTTATTGCTATAGAGCTGTGTAAGTTCTTTGTATATTTTGGGTATTAAGCACGTGTCGGACATGTGGCTTGCAAATATTTCCTCCATAGATTGTCTTTCCATTTTGATTATGGTTTCCTTTGCTGAGCAGAAGCTTTCTGGTTTGATAGAGACTCATGTGTTTATTTTGGTTTTGTTGTCTTTGATTTTGGTGTCAAATCCAGAAAAATCATTGCTGAAGCCAGTGTCAAGGAGCTTACCCTCTATGTTTTCTTCCAGGAATTGTATGGTTTCAGGTCTTACATTTCAAGTCTTTAATCCCTTTAGAATTAATTTTTGTGAATAGTATAAAATAGGGTGTGGCTTCATTCTTTTGCATGTGGAAATTCAGTTTTCTCAACACAGTTTATTGAAGAGACTAGCCTTTCCTATTGTATATTTTTTTTCCTATTGTATATTATAATTATTTTTGCTACTTGTCTTTTAGTTTTTATACTAGACTTATGTAATTTACCCACCATCATTACATTATACACCCACTGTGTATTTTGAATTTAATTATATTTGCTTTTACTGGTGAGTTTTATACTTCTGTTTGTTATCTTCTTACAAAATAATGTCCTTCTGTTTCAACTTAAAGAAAATCCTTTAACATTTCTAGCTGCTGTAGTGGTGATGAACACTTTCAGCTTTTGTTTAGAGAATTTGTTGTCTCTCCTTCAATTCTGAAGGACAACTTTATCAGGTAGAGAATTCTTTTTTTTTTTTTTGTATATTTTTTTTATTGGAGTTCGATTTGCCAACATATAGCATAACACCCAGTGCTCATCCCATCAAGTGCCCCCGTCAGTGCATGTCACCCAGTCACCCCATTCCCCCTCCCACCTCCCCTTCCACTACCCCTTGTTCGTTTCCCAGAGTTAGGAGTCTCTCATGTTCTGTCACTCTCACTGATATTTCCCACTCATTTTCTCTCCTATCCCTTTTATGACCTTTCACTATTTTTTATATTCCCCAAATGAATGAGGCCATATAATGTTTGTCTTTCTCCGATTGACTTATTTCACTCAGCATAATACCCTCCAGTTCCATCCATGTCGAAGCAAATGGTGGGTATTTGTCATTTCTAATGGCTGAGGAATATTCCATTGTATACATAGACCACACCTTCTTTATCCATTCATCCTTCGATGGACACCAAGGCTCCTTCCACAGTTTGGCTATTGTGGCATTGCTGCTAGAAACATTGGGGGAGGGGCAGGTGTCTTGGCTTTTCACTGCATCTGTATCTTTGGGGTAAATCCCCAGCAGTGCAATTGCTGGGTTGTAGGGCAGATCTATTTTTAACTCTTTGAGGAACCTCCACACAGTTTTCCAGAGTGGCTGCACCAGTTCACATTCCCACCAACAGTGCAAGAGGGTTCCCTTTCTCCACAGCCTCTCCAAAATTTGTTGTTTCCTGTCTTGTTAATTTTCCCCATTCTCACTGGTGTGAGGTGATATCTCATTGTGGTTTTGATTTGTATTTCCCTGATGGCCAGTGATGCGGAGCATTTTCTCATGTGCTTGTTGGCCACGTCTATGTCTTCTTTGGTGAAATTTCTGTTCATGTCTTTTGCCCATTTCATGGTTGGATTGTTTGTTTCTTTGCTGTTGAGTTTAATAAGTTCTTTACAAATCTTGGATACTAGCCCTTTATCTGATATATCTTTTGCAAATATCTTCTCCCATTCTGTAGGTTATCTTTTAGTTTTGTTGACTGTTTCTTTTGCTGTGCAGAAGCTTTTTATCTTGATTAAGTCCCAGTAGTTCATTTTTGCTTTAGTTTCCCTTGCCTTCATAGATGTATCCTGCAAGAAGTTGCTGTGGCCAAGTTCAAAAAGGGTGTTGCCTGTATTCTTCTCTAGGATTTTGATGGATTCTTATCTCACATTTAGATCTTTCATCCATTTTGAGTGTATCTTCGTCTGTGGTGTAAGAGAATGGTCTAGTTTCATTCTTGTGCACATGGCTGTCCAATTTTCCCAGCACCATTTATTGAAAAGACTGTCCTTTTTGCAGTGGATAGTCTTTCCTGCTTTGTCGAATATTAGTTGATTATAGAGTTGAGGGCCCATTTCTGGGTTCTCTATTCTGTTCCATTGATCTATGTGTCTGTTTTTGTGCCAGTACCACACTGTCTTGATCGCAGCTTTGTAGTACAACTTGAAATCTGGCATTGTGATGCCCCCCGGCTCTGGTTTTCTTTTTCAATATTCCCCTGGCTATTCTGGGTCTTTTATGATTCCACACAAATTTTAAGATTGTTTGTTCCCACTCTCTGAAGAAAGTCCTTGGTATTTTGATAGGGATTGCATTAAATGTGTAAATTGCCCTGGGTAGCATTGACATTTTCACAATATTAATTCTTCCAATCCATGAGCATGGAATATTTTTCCATCTCTTTGTGTCTTCCTCAACTTCTTTCAGAAGTGTTCTGTAGTATTTAGGGTGTAAATCCTTTACCTCTTTGGTTCGGTTTATTCCTAGGTATCTTATGCTTTTGGGTGCAATTGTAAATGGGATTGACTGATTCCTTAATTTCTCTTTCTTCAGTCTCATTGTTAGTGTATAGAAATGCCACTGATTTCTGGGCATTGATTTTGTATCCTGCCACACTGCCAAATTGCTGTATGAGTTCTAGCAATCTTGGGGTCCATGGAGTCTTTTGGTTTTTCTATGCACAGTATCATGTCATCTGCAAAGAGGGAGAGTTTGACTTCTTCTTTGCCAATTTGAATGCCTTTTATTTCTTTTTGTTGTCTGATTGATGAGGCTGGGACTTCTAGTACTATGTTGAATAGCAGTGGTGACAGTGGACATCTCTGTCATGTTTCTGATCTTAGGGGAAAGGCTCCCAGTGTTTCCCCATTGAGAATAATATTTGCTGTGGGTTTTTCGTAGATGGCTTTTAATATGCTGAGGAATGTTCCCTCTATCCCTACACTCTGAAGAGTTTTGATCAGGAATGGATGCTGTATTTTGTCAAATGCTTTCTCTGCATCTAATGAGAGGATCATATGGTTCTTGTTTTTTCTCTTGTTGGTTTGATCTATCACATTGATTGCTTTACCAGTGTTGAACCAGCCTTGCATCCAGGGGATAAATCCCACTTGGTCATGGTGGATAATCTTCTTAATGTACTGTTGGATCCTATTGGAAGGAACAAGAATTCTCTTGTTGAGAATTTTTGCATCTGTGTTCATCAGGGATGTGGGTCTATAATTCTCCATTTTGGTGGGGTCTTTGTCTGGTTTTAGAATTAAGGTGATGCTGGCCTCATAGAATGAGTTTGGAAGTATTCCATACCTTTCTATCTTTCAGAACAGCTTTAGTAGAATAGGCATTGTTTCTTCTTTAAACAAACGTTTGATAGAATATCCCTGGGAAGCCTTCTGGGCCTGGACTTATATGTCTTGGGAGCTTTTTGATTACTGCTTTAATTTCCTCGCTGGTTATTGGCCTGTTCAGAATTTATATTTCTTCCTGCTCCAGTTTTGGTAATTTGTGTTTTTCCAGAAATGCGTCCATTTCTTCTAGATTGCCTAATTTATTGGTGTATAGCTGCTCACAATATGTTTTTTAAAATCGTTTGTATTTCCTTGGTATTGGTTGTGATCTCTCCTTTTTCATTCGTGATTTTATTAATTAGAGCCTTTTCTCTTTTGTTTTTAATAAGGCTGGCTAATGGTTTATCTATCTTATTAATTCTTCGAAAGAACCAACTCCTGGTTTTGTTAATCTGTTCAACAGTTCTGATCTCTGTTTCATTGAGTTCTGCTTGAATCCTTATTAACTCTCTTCTGCTTGGTGTAGGTTTTATTTGCTGTTTTTTCTTCAGTTCCTTTAGGTGCAAGGTTAGCTTGCGCATTTGAGTTTTTTCCAATTTTTTGAGGGATGCTTGTATGGCAATGTATTTCCCTCTTAGGACTGCTTTTGCTGTATCCCAAAGATTTTGAATGGTTGTATCTTCATTCTTATTAGTTTCTATGAATCTTTTTTAAAAATATTTTATTTATTTGTTCATGAGAGACACTGAGAGAGAGAGAAAGAAAGAGAGAGAGAGGCAGAGACACACACAGGCAGAGGGAGAAGCAGGCCCCGTGCAGGGAGCCCAATGAGGGACTTGATCCTAGGACCCCAGGATCACACCATGTACTGAAGGCAGGCACTAAACCGCTGAGCCACCCAGGGATCCTTAATTCTTCTCTAATTTCCTGGTTGACCCTTTTATCTTTAGCAGGATGGTCCTTAACCTCCACGTGTTTGAGGTCCTTCCAAACTTCTTGTTGTGATTTAGTTCTAATTTCAAGGCATTATGGTCTGAGAATATGCAGGGGACAATCCCAATCTTTTGGTATCGGTTCAGACCCGATTTGTGACCCAATATGTGGTCTATTCTGGAGAAAGTTCCATGTGCGCTTGAGAAGAATGTGTATTCAGTTGCGTTTGGATTAAAGTTCTGTAAATATCTGTGAAATCCATCTGGTCCAGCGTATCATTTAAAGCTCTTGTTTCTTTGGAGATGTGCTTAGAATATCTGTCATTTGCAGAAAGCGCCGTGTTGAAGTCTCCCAGTATTAGTGTATTATTATCTAAGTATGTTTTTACTTTGGTTATTAATTGATTGATATATTTGGCAGCTCCCACATTAGGGGCATCAATATTCATGATTGTTAGGTCCTCTTGTTGGATATATCCTTTAAGTATGATATAATGCCCCTCTTCATCTCTGACTATAGTCTTTTGGATAAACTTTAATTTATCTGATATGAGGATGGGTACCCCAGCTTTCTTTTGAGGACCATGTGAATGGTAAATGGTTCTCCAACCTTTCATTTTCAGACTGTAGGTGTCATTAGGTCTCAAATGAGTCTCTTGTAGACAGCAAATAGATCGGTCTTGCTTTTTTATCCTGTCTGAAACCCTGTCTTTTGATGGGGTCATTAAGCCCATTCACGTTCTGAGTTACTATTGAAAGATATGAATTTAGTGTCATCATAATACCTATTCAGTCCCTGTTTTTGTGGATTATTTCTTTGGACTTCCTTTCTTTTACAGAACCCCCCTTAATATTTCTTGCAGAGGCATTTTGGTGGTCACATATTCTTTCAATTTCTGCCTATCTTGGAAGCCCTTTATCTCTCCTATTCTGAATGAGAGCCTTGCTGGATAAAGTATTCTTGGCTGCATGTTCTTCTCATTTAGGACCTTGAATATATCCTGCCAGCCCTTTCTGGCCTTCCAGGTCTCTGGAGAGGTCTCCTGTTAACCTAACACTTCTCCCCATATAAGTTAGGGATCTCTTGTCTCTTGCTGCTTTAAGGATTTTCTCTTTATCTCTGGAATTTGCAAGTTTCACTATTAAATGTCGAGGTGTTGAATGGTTTTTATTGATTTTGGGGGGGACCCCTTTATCTCCTGGATCTGAATGCCTGTTTCCTTTCCCAATTTAGGGAAATTCTCAGCTATGATTTGTTCACATATGCTTTCTGGTCCTCTGTTCCTCTTGGTGTTGTCTGGAACCCCAATTAAACATAGATTTTTCCTTCTGAGGTGGCCATTTATTTCCCTTAACCTTTCCTCATGGTCTTATAATTGTTAAATTATATTTTCTCTTCCTTCCTTGCCATCCACTTGTCTTCTTTGTCACTCACTCTTTCTTCTACCTCATTAATACTCGTCATTAGGACTCCCAGTTTGGATTGCATCTCATTTAATTGATTTTTAATTTCGGCCTGATTAGATCTAAATTCTGCAGTCATGAAGTCTCTTGAATCCTTTATGCTTTTTTTCCAGAGCCACCAGTAGCTTTATAATTGTGCTTCTGAATTGGCTTTCTGACATTGAATTGTAATCCAAATTCTGTAACTCTGTGGCCTAGAGTACTGTTCCTGATTCTTTCTTTTGTGGTGAGTTCTTCTTTCTAGTCATTTTGCTCAGTGCAGAGTGGCTAAAAAAGAGTTGTACTTGTTAGATGTACTTGTTAGATGTGCAAACTCTTCTCTCTGTAGCATTCCAGCTGTGCTCCCTTAAATCTCAGGTCGAATTTGTAGGTTTTCAGGATGATTTGAAAGTTATCTAGGTAAGTTGGTGGGGACGGGTGACTTGGGGACCCTACTCCCCTGCCATCTTGCCCCACCCCCCTGGTAGAGAATTCTTTGTGAAATATTTGGTATTTATTATTTTATTAATTATATTTTTAAGACTCTTAAAAAGAGTCCCATCACACTCCCTTCTGCCTTGTAGTTTCTGATTAAAAGTATGCTGGTAGTCTTATGCGGTTCCCTTGTATAAGACAAGCTACTTTTCTCCTGCTGCTTTTAAAATTTTCCCTCTCTTTAACTTTTGGTAATTTAATTATAATATGCCTCGGTGTGTCTGTGTGGATTCGTATTTTTTGGTACATCTGAAGTTCCTACATCTGGATGTCTATTTCTTTCTCTGGGTTGGGAAGTTTTTAGCCATTATTTTTTGGTTAAGCTTTCTGCCCCCTTTTCACTCTCTTCTACTTCTGGGGCCTCGGAAATAAAGATATTCATCTTTTTGATGGCATTCTATAAGTTCCATAAATTATATTTTTCCTTTATTTTTTTTCTTTTTGTGCCTCCAGTTACATGAATTCCACTGACCAAGTCATTTATTAAACGGAATGTTTTTCTTCTAAGAGTAAAGTCTGGCTAGGTAGTTTGAATAAAATGTTAACTTCTGCTTCTCTTAGTTATATATTTGTTAAGTTCACATACATGATGCTAATCATGACCTTATGCTGATAACGTTGCCCAGGACTTGAGAGTGATAATAATAAGACACTTGATAGCACTAGTGGGTTTGGACGGAAGATCCAAGCGTCATGTGTGAAAGCTTAACAAAATAGATTTTATTTTGAGATTTTAGATTCTTCCCCATTCTCCCCTTCCAGCCTCCCCCTCCTTGCCATACCCATAAGACTGTACTTCTAGAGGAGCAAACCATTATTGAACCTGATCTTCTAGTCAGGTTGTGAACAATTGACCTTAGTTCTGAAAGGAATCAGTGTCCTTGAAGAGGTGCAGCGACTGTGTGCATAGCGCCCCCTGGTGATCAGACGCTGGCTTTTCAGTGTGGCAACAGAAAGTCTCCGAGAAAGATAGGGTGTCCAGTTTCCAGTTGTATTGTTTGAGACCTTATGGACCCCATCAAAAACTTTCTAAGAACAGTTTACTTTCGGTGAAACTTTACTGATAAAGTGTTTCCAGAATCTCCCCCATCTCATTTTTAACCTGGATTTTTTTTACACTACTTCCACATGTGAAGCTATTTCTATTAGTATATGCCAATGGCAGGGATGAAATGGGGCCATGAATGAAGATATGCAATCTTGAGAAAATTAATACATAAACATGTGGGAAAAGTAATTAAAAACAAAGGAATATGTGTGGAAATGTCAAGATAAGTGACTTATAGGTCAGTGACTCGGTGCTTTGGGCAGACAGAAATCAGTGATGATTAGAAAACATTTTATGTATGTATCTATTTAATCCTATCTCACGAGGTTCTAGAAAGAATTTGAGATCATATATACATTTGTTACAACTAGATAAAAGAAAAGTGTAAGGTAATTAGGGCAGCTGGAAAAATACAGGGAACTTTTCAAAAGGGAAAGAATGAAGGCTTCGGTTTGGTATATAGGGAAAGGAGAGATGTGTAGAACATACTACCTTCTGAGGTAGAAAATACTTTTTCACTGAGTGATGGAATTTAGGTGATGCTCACTGGGGATTCTTTCAAGGGACTGAAGCTTAGTCTAGGAGTTGAACTAGATGGCTTCCCTTCTGGACCCAGTGCATGAATAAAACATTCATTGAGAGATTGTTGTGTGCTCATTGATGTCACTTCTTCTATTAGGATATGATAAAAGAGCTTTAAGACTGGATTCCTGCCCTGGAAGGATTTATAATTTTTACCATGAAAATAAGGCCAACACACATGTAGTAATTAGAGAATGATATAAAGCAGCCTCTTATTAGATGTTAAGTTGTGCGGTACAAGGTATAAGTTCCTAAAGGATTTAGGAATATTGGATGGATGAAGAGCTTGAAGGATATTAGGATTTGGGAAGAGGAAGAGAAGAGTGATCATGTCAATTTGGGATAATTTCTTTGTGGGAATTTGAGCACACTGCTATATTCTGAGTGTGAAGAGCTTTGGTTGAGATAAGGTCCAGGTCAGATGGGTGATGCTGAAATCCAAGTGGTTCTGATCTGAGGGAAGAAGGTGTGACTGGAGCATCATGAGCACAGAGTAGGGCTGTGTGAAGGTCAGCCATAGAGCAAGTCTATACCAAGGGGCATCTGTCCACATGAGAAAAGAAAATGGGAATAGGAGTCATGATGGAGGGAAGGGGACAGACCAGATAGAAAGTGGTCATGAAGACATCTACCTACTAATAGATTTTGGTAGCCATCTAGAAAGGACAGGAAGATGAAAAAAGCTGCCCCTATAAGGTAAGCTGTGTTGTTCAATCAGAGAAAGGATTCCAGTGGAAAGGTGATACTGATCTATAGCAAGTGCTCACCGGTAGAGCTCGGTATGTGTATGCCTGGGCCAGCCAGGGTCTAAAAAGAACAGCATGTAAAATGGCATGAGTTAGTATTGAGTATGAGCGTCTATTGAAAACAGACAATTTCTAGGACAATGAGCAGTGTTATCTATAAGAACATTTGGAAGGCTGAAGACAGGAAAGGCAAATTGAAGAAGGGAAATAAGATATAGGGAGGCCAGAAAAAAATGGAGGGACTAATACTGTCCAAAGAAGCCCTTCTCTGACCTTCCTTCCCTCTACCCCCAGTGAAACCCATTACCGCTTATTGTCCTAGACTTTCTTCTCTGTTTTAAAACTGTATTCTATTTGCCAATTGCTTAAGTAGACATTATTTTTCATGGGGTCTCCCTTTTAAAACTTCTTCCCCAACTTTAGAATGTCTTACCTTTCAGAAAGCTGTGGGGGAGAAAACTAACATGGCCAATCATTGGAGGTGAAGCTATATCTGTGGCACGGCAGGAGAATTCAAAGGACCAAACCAAATAGCCTTCATATAATTGAAGTGGATCCTTCCTAAATAGGAAATAGTATTCCTGCCCCTTCTCATCCGCCTTGCTATCAGTAGCCTGTTCCATGAAAGAGAAGGGACAGGAACACTCATACCATTCTGTCTTTGTTTTTATTTAGGAACAGGCCTTTTTAAAAAAATTATTTATTCATGAGAGACACAGGGAGAGAGGCAGAAACCTAGGCAGAGGGAGAAGTAGGCTCTCTGCCAGGAGCCCAATGCAGAACTCGATCCCAGGACCCTGGGCTCATGACCTGAGCTGAAGGCAGACGCTCAACCACTGAGCCACCCAGGTGCCCCAGGAACAGGTCATTCTTTATTTAAAGTTTTCAAAACTATTACTTATCTAGGTTATTATCATCTTTGTCACCATCAACCTTCATGTTGTCACCATCTTTGTCAGGCAAGCTATGGGAAACAGGAGAAAGGAAAAGAGGTGGGAGATGATGGTGATTGCTGAGCAGGGGATATATAATAATTTTTTTGGTAGAAGAAAAAAGAGTGACATAAGACAAATTTTTTTTTTTCATTTTGAAATGCCTATCAGTAGCTGATAAAGCTCTATCAAAAATCTCAACTCCTAGTCTAGATTCTAAAACAATTTTAGTTCTGGAAACTTAAACAGGGACATTAGATTTTAAAATTAAGCACTTCAAAAAAATCAAGCCAATAATAAATGCACCTTCTATTCTCATTCCTGGCCAGAGAAACCCAGGGTGCCATAAATCAGAGGAAAACTTGTAGTTAAACCATGATTTTTGTCTTCTTCTAGCTATGGTATATAAAGATAGAATTTAGGAAACATATCTTTCTATATTGTCTATCATTTTTGTGTATTCTTTGTACTTTTCTTCTTCACTTCAGTAATTCCTTTTATAATTTGAGGATACATTGGCTAAGATTTTCCCCATATTTGAAAGGCTACTTATGTATTCTGTTGTTTGGAAGTTGAGGGCATAAGATTCTTAGTATTGAAATGGTAAATTAATTGTTGACAACCTAGTAGTTTGGGTGGATGAGCAAGGATTGGCTGAGTAATAATTTTGTAGATTGGCAGAAGTGATAGAGGAGCCTTACGAAAGATTATAACCAAAAGGATTTTCTTCTTTTGGAAAGAAGTGTTTTAAGAAGAATCTTGAATTGCTATTGTATGAATCTCGGAAGAGCAAGTATTTCATATCTAAAAACTGAAGTGAGTTTTATGACAATAGATGCAGCAGTTTTGATATGCCTGAGCGTGCAAAGTGCCTTCTTTGTTATATGTTGAAATACACTAAAGATAGAAACAAAAATAATGAGATATTTAAAATAAAAGCTAAATGGTTGAAGAAGGAAGACAATTTGAAAAAAAGTGAAATAATTCTGCATTTTAAGATCCACTAACATTAGTTTTAGAAGAAAGGGAAAATGAACGTATTTCTACTGATTTTGAAGTCAGTGTTTTGCTAATCATCTTTTCCCACAGAGCTCACCTGAATGACCTTGAAAATATTGTGCCATTTCTTGGCATTGGTCTTCTGTATTCCTTGAGTGGTCCAGATCTTTCTACAGCCCTCCTGCACTTCAGACTCTTTGTTGGAGCACGGATCTACCACACAATCGCGTATTTAACACCCCTTCCCCAGCCAAATCGCGCTTTGGCTTTCTTTATAGGATATGGAGTTACTTTTTCAATGGCTTACAGGTTGCTGAAAAGTAGATTGTATTTGTAAAGAGAATCATATAACTTGTCATCCAATTACTTTCTAAGAATTCTACAATTTCAATTTATAATGAATAGTTTGTTAGATTCTAGGTGGGAGGGGAGCAGGAAAATTAAGATGGGGCCAACAGTCTGAATATCAACATCACCAATGTCCTTTATTGTTTCATATTTGTGCTTGAAATTTAATGTAATTCTTAAAGTCTTTTGACTTCTTTAAGTGCCTTGTTGTAAATTCTGATTATAATTCATAATATTCTTTCAACATTTAATATTTTAAATCTATAAAAAGGGTGATTGCATGTATGATAAACATATTGTAATATCACTGAATTGGGCATATGAAATAAAGAATTTAAAGAATAGTGTTATTTGGTTTAATTTTTTCCCAACTTGTATTTTCGGAAGCAAAGTCTGTTCAGTGAGCAACTTTAACCTGTGATCGGACAGCACAGAGAAGGGTGCATAGTTTACATTAACATTATTTAATGTCACATTACATCAATTATTACATTAATTAATGATGGATATTTTCATGTTCCTGATACTTACTTAGAACTCTGAAAGCGAAGATTATGGTTTATTTATTCTTGTGTGTGGGTTCTCATTCATGCACACAGACAAGCAGGAAAACATTCACACCCACACACATCGAATTCATAAACACCTCACCTACACACACCCATGATGAGTACCAACACCATCACCAGTACTAACCATTATGGATACTTAATGATGAGGTAGCTTGGTACTTCTTCATACTGTGCCATCTCCCTTCATGGTACTTTTTCATACTATGCCATCTCCCTTCACACGTGCCTTGCTCTCTCCTCACTTACCCTAAACCAACTCTATCATAAGTAAGTTGAGATCCTTCTGTAGAAATCAGAAGATACTTACCTGTAATTCTAATAGGTATAGTATCTAGGGCAGTGCAGGGAATTTTGTTGGGAGGTGCAGTGACTCTCAGATGAGGCTGGATGGTGGGCCAAGTTTTGTTGAAATCTCTACAGCTAGCGTTTATACACACAGATGTGTATATATGTGGAGTCTATATTATTTAGCACACAAGCCCTATTGCTTTATCATATGATATGCCATAGAGTCTTCTGAACAGGTGGGGACATCTTTTTACAAGAAGTACCTATTTGGCTTGTGCATGTTGAAACGTGGTGGTGGGATATGAGAGGTCCATGTGTATCAAAGGCCTTAGTACTTTAAAAAAGATTAAGAAAACTTTATCTAATGAATGCCAAATGAGTAAGTCCCTCTGTTTTGAAGGCATACAGATTACTCTTTCAAGGTATAAGTGCCATAAGGTCCTGAGGGATAGAGTCATAAGATCCAAAATATAGATAAAGTTGAATTGGAATGGTAGGGAATTCATCAAAACTTGGTCTTGTAACTGTCCCATAGTCTGGTGGTCTGAATCCCAGGGGTTAATCCATTCTGCCTCCATGGTCAAGGTGACTTGGAAGCTGAAATCATGATCAGAAAGCTTCTGTTGATGTTCTCTGAGAGAGCCCTGCCAAAGGTACTAAAGTTACTCTAGGACCCAGGGCTCTCCACGCTGCAGGCTGGGCTTGTGTGGCAAAAATGTATACTTGGTGGGCATGGGTTAGACCAAAGACAGTTCAATGAATCAGATGTTTGATGTCATAAGACTGAAATAATCTGATACCTCCACTTCAAAATAGAGATGATCTCATAAATGGGGTTAAAAATACTCATAGTCCATTGGCCACAGCATGCCACACTCATTTCCACACTTGGAACAGCCTTGGAGGTGGCACTAGCAAGACCACATCTGATGATGCAAACCTCTAACCAATGTGGATGCTTAGGCAGACACACTCAACATGTATCTTTGTATATTATTTTTTCCCCATTTTCTTAGCTATTTGATCTCTCTTCTGACTGAGAGTCTACTTCTTGTGTCTTTTTTTTTTTTTAAAGATTTTATTTATTTGTTTATGAGAGACGCACACGCAGAGAGAGGCAGAGACATATACAGAGGGAGGCTTCATGCAGGGAGCCTGACATGAGACTCGATCCTGGAACTCCAGGATCACGCCCTGGGCCGAAGGCAGGCGCTAAACCGCTGAGCCACCCAGGGATCCCCTACTTCTTGTGTCTTAATGACCTGGAAGCTAATGAGTTATAGCTGTGCTATGGTCCTAGGAGATTAACCATCAAAAAGGAATTGTGCAACTTTTGGTTCCTAGTAATTAGGGGAACCTCCAGAAGCACCGACACACTGCTAACAGCTACCCTCCTGCTCTCACATTCAATGATTCTGTGGTCAGATATTTCTCTGGGCAGTGTGGAGAAGGTCATGGAGTTTCTGGTGCCTAAAGCATGAAACTTTAAGGCAGAGAGACTCAAGCCTTGGGATTCCTGTGTTGTATAAACCATTCACCTGAAGAGTCTACTTTATAAATACCAAAAAAAAAAAAAAAGTTTTTTTTTTGAGTTGCGTAGTTGCATCACACTGACTCTTCTTGGAGGCAGATGGTGAGACGTGAGGGAGTTTGCCTTGGGTGTCTCTACAATCCATTTAGAAACAGCGGCACAAAAATCCCATGATCATCTCCCCCCTGCCAGCCTGAAATGTCAGCCCTGTGGGAAGCTGATAGGTGTTCCTGCTATCAGCAGAAGCAGCACCTCTACATTCGTATCTTCCAGAGTACTTTATTCACTATATATCCTATGTAAACTGTTGGATTTGACAAGGAGGAGTTGTCAAAGGCAGACTTCTGGGAAGGGGCTGTGTTGGGTTGAATTTGGCACCAATCTCTCACACTTGACAGCTCAAGTACAAGATCGCGGATGAGCAATAGAACCTATGAGCCCCCTCAGTCAGCACACGCAGGCCCTAAGTCACATTTAATTCAGAAAGGCCTGACAGCCCTGCATAAAATGGGAGCAGTAAAATGGAGAAATAGGAGTTATGTGCAAGAGTAGGCCATTTAAGTTATTTCCTTTTACTGGAGTTTTGGAAAATATGAACCAGGACAATATAGACTATGATACACCACGAAGAGATGCACATTAGCAGTCTAAGGAATATAATCCAAACTTTAAGCCAGAGTGACATGATTTTTAATAACTCAAAGCTAAAAGGGGAAACAGTGAAGAGTTAGAAGCTGCCTGAAGTTCTTATTTTTTAGCTTAAATTGTACATATCAATATCTTTATCTCCATGTAAACAAACAGAGAAAGAAAAGTAAAGGATTGTATAGTGAATAGAACACTGGATTTGAAAACACCTATATCTGAGTCTTGGCTCTGACACTTTCTGGCTGCCTGAGATAATGACCACGGTATTTAACCTCCTTAAGCCCCATCTTTAATTCTAAAATGGCCAAATTAATACTTCACCTACTGTATGAATAATCCTCTGCCACAATAATTCTGTGTAACAAATCACCCATGACTCAGTGGCTTTGCGAATGATTCCGCAGGGTTGAGCTCATGTTGGCTGGGTTTGCTCATGTGTCTGCCGTAAGCTACACATTGGCCAGGCAGTGCTGCTGGACGTGTGTCTGGTTGTCTTATGTATCTGGGAATTGGCTGCAGCTTGGCTAATTCCAAATGATCTCCACTAGGATTACTGGGGCAACTCATCTCTATTCCATGTGGCTCATCCTCTAATACAGGGGTCAGCAAACCATGGCTCTTCAGCCAAATCCAGCCCATGGGCTGGTTTTATAACATTTTATCGGAATACAGTTGTGCTCATTGATTTTCATATTTTCTGTGGCTACTTTTGTGTCACTGGCAGAGTTGAGTAGTTGAAGAATTGGCAATAGAGATCACCTGGCCCACAAAACCAAACAAAATTACGATCTGGTCTTTTACAGAAAAAGTTTGCTGACTCTCGCTCCAGTAGGCTAGCCTGGTGTATTAACTGTGGCCACGGCAAAGAGCAATAGAAGATGCATGCAAGATTCTGTATGCATCACATCAGTTAACATGTTATTGGCCAAAAACACACTATGTGAATTACAGTGAGAATTGCAGAATTCAAGTGCTAGGAAACAGACTCAACCTCATTAGTGAGAATTGCAAAGTCACACGGTGAAGGGGCATGGATGCATGGAGAGATAAAGAATTTAGGCTATTTATGCGATCAATCTACCACATCTGCTCACGTTATGACGTTTGATGAGGTTCAATTGGAACACATGTAGAGCATCTTATAAACTCTACAACACTAAAACAGCATTCATCCTAATGTGTCACAATTTTATCAGATTAGTGGTAATCTGTTATATACTCAGTATGATAGCAATGGTTATAACTAAATAAAATATGCGATACTGGGTATGTGAACTTGGCCTTCTCCCTCTCATTTGCAATGTGCTGCATAGGGAGACAGATGGGACAAGGAACAAATATTTGGATAGCCTTATTGCCTCCATAATCAAGTTGGTTCCCAAACTGTGCCCAGTCTGTTCCCTTGAATTATCATCTGCACCCTGCTCCCAACCAAGTGTTTCATCAAAATTAATCAATTTCCGACTATTGTATTGAATATAGAACAGACAATATTACTGGACCCAAATGTAAAATTTTTGTTTTAGTATTTGCTGGAATGGTTGAATATTATCTTTCAAAGCATTGTATTCATCATGAAAATAAGAGCTGTGCTAAATTCTTGTCTGAGCTACTAAATCTATAAACTTGATAACTCCTAGGATGTAATTCACTTTTTCTTTATAACTCATATTTCGTAACAATATAATTAGACTTGAGAACCAAGTATTGGTTCCAACAATAGTTTTGCCACCAGCTTGCATAAGACACACTTGCATATCACCTACTCTTGCTCTCTCCAGTATTTCACATTTAAAAGAGATTGAATTAGAAAAACATTTGAGATATTCTCTGACTCTAGAAGTTCTGTTTGTTCCAGAGTCAGGTTTTGGATTCCTATTTTTTCCAGTGGATAAAATATGAAGAGCAGGATGTGGGAATAATTAGAGTAGAAAGCGTACAGCCTCTATTAATGAGGTCAAAGATAAGATTGTGAGTTAAATAGCATTTTGTGGCTTAATGTCTTAGAAGATTAATCTTTAATTTTAATTAAGTAAAATTTAATTTTTTCTGAATAGCCAGTGTGATGCCACCCAAATCAAATGATCATATTTTTAATTTTCAAGAAAAAAATGCATCATTACCCCCCTTTTAAGGTTTCCTTCTATGAAATTTCTTCAGACATGAACCATGCTATCATTTCACTAGACCAGTTACTGGTAGCAGTGAGTATTTGTGGGGCGAACAAATAGAATGCCCAGAAGTAAGTGAAATAGGATTCCTTGGTCTTTTTAATTCTTGGCTCCCAGCATGTTGATTCTAAGACTTAGTGAGGTTCCTCTAGTCCAAGTATCTATATGTAAAAAAGCAGAGAATGTTTTATTCATTGCTTCAGGAAAGAAATATTCACTGAGGGCCTCCTATGTGCCAGGCACTGTTCTAGGTACCTGGTATACATCAATGGTAGACAAATGAAGATATTTGCCTTGCAGAGTTTGTGTTCCAATAGGGATCCTTTAATTTAGGGCTTGTAAGAAAGGCAAAAGGAAAGCAAAAGGATTTGTTGAACTTACTGAACCTGTGCTAAAATGGGAATTATCTATGCCAGAGTCTAGTCTGCTATGGCCTATGGGCCACATCTGACCTGTTGCTTGTTATTATTGGGCCCATAAGCTAATTTTTTGTTGTTGTTGTTGTTTTCTAATGAACATTTGCACTAAATTTGATGATTGGGCACACTAACCTTGAACCCCAATTAAGCAAAATGGTACCTTAGAATAAAATTCCATTCTTCTCACTAGTAGAATTACAAAAACAAAATTGTGCTCCATTATTATTGTAATCTTTTGAATTTCCTACAAAGACTGTGGAAATTTGTTTTCTCTCTTGTTATGAAAGTACCTATGTTAACAGTTGAATTTGCCTTTTAGTTCATGAAGTCTAAATGTTTTTATAGAAAAAGTTTGTTAGCCTCTGATCTACACAACTGAACCAAAAAGATATAAATGGATACAGAAATTTCTCTAGTTCTTTTTGACTAAATAATTGGTGCCAGAATTTAGTCAAAATGACTAAGGAAACTTTATTTCAACATTGGTCCATATATATATATATATATATATATATATATATATATATATATAAAGATTTCTTTAAATTTATTTATTTATGAGACACACACACACACACAGCGAGAGAGAGAGAGAGAGAGAGAGAGAGAGGCAGAGACATAGGCAGAGGGAGAAGCAGGTTCCCTGCAGGGAGCCTGATGTGGGACTTGATCCCTGGACTCCAGGATCATGCCCTGGGCCAAAGGCTGGCGCTAAACTACTGAGCCACCCAGGGATCCCTGATCCTTTTATATTTGATCCAAATGATCTATTTTTGTTCCAAATTATTATGTCCTACAAGGTATGGAGAGTGTGCTGAAATATTTGGTCATCTTTTAAGCATTTGCTGAATTGTTAAAGGATCAAAATACTGTTAATTGACCTCTCTGAAAACATACCTTCTTACCAGCATGTTCTGAACTTAGATGTGTACTCCCTGGTAGCTGAATTTTCCTCCCTGAGATTGTACTCTTGATGTTACCATAAGGGACGATGAAGTTTTAAAGGCTTTTTGGCTAGAAAAGTTTCCTTTTCCTTGGATTATATATACAGAAATCATGACACTTCCAGTGTAACACTATTTAATCACTCACTTGTCAGAAACAGTAGTTAAAACCATTAATGTTTGATCACTTCTAGTAGTTTACATTAACATAGAGCAGAATAAACTGTGGCCAAATGAAAGTAAATGGAAGACTCAGAAACAGCTATGAGATCTAATTTAACATTTTTGTTTCTTCCTGGGACATTTATGCTCATGGTGGTGATTTTATATTGCATACATATAATATAGTCATGGTTATTGCTTTTAAAATGGCACCTAGTTTCTTTGATGACTTTAAATTTATTACTATTTTATGGAGAAATAGTATATTGTTCCACTAGAAAAATCACAACTTCTCATTGTTCTGTCACACAATGAATTTTAAATTCACAAATTAAAAAATCACCCCAAACCTTTTACCAAAAATTAAAACAGTAACTGTTATGTTTAGAATTCTAAGTTAGAGTTTTAAAATACATTTCAAAATGTGAACTGGGAAAATTACATAGATACCCATTTTTAGGAATCCATCCCAAATATATGCGGCCAAAAATATGAAAGTACTGTGAACAAGGCTGTATTCACTGAAGTACCATTTGTAATGGCAAAGTACTGCAATTAATCCAAATATTAGCCAATAGGGAATAGCTGAATAATCTATGATACACATGGATTATTATGCAGCTATGAAAAAGAATGGGAAAATTTCTGTGTTAACTATGGAATAATCTCCAGGATGCACAAAAAAATGTGTGTGTGGGGGGCACACACTCAGGTGCACATGCATGCATGTGTGCTTTTATTTTAAGAATTAATAGAAAGATAAACCATAAGGTTCAGAAAAAAATAGTTGACAGTAGGGGAAGAAGAGGGCAGAGTAGAAAGGAGAAGAATAGAAACTATTCTTTTTTTCTTTAAAAAGTTTATTTTGAAGATATGACTTTGGAAATATAAATATTTTCCACAATAATAAAATTAATCACAAAGAGCATTTCCTAAACATAGAAAGTCAAAGGAAAAAGAAACCTAGGGTCTCCTGCATGGCTCAGTCAGTTATGCATCAGTCTTCGGCTCAGGTCATGATCCCAGGGTCCTGGAATTGAGCCCTGCATCAGATTTCCTGCTTGGCTCGGCCCCTGCTTGTGCTCACTCTCTTTCTCTCTCCCTCCTCTAAAAAAAAAAAAAAGAAAGAAAGAAACCTCAAAGCATATCCTGTTGAGGCACAGAGGAACTATCCCAAATGACTTTATAGCATAGCAGATTGACCATACATCCTTAGTGGGACCAAAGAACATAAAAAACACATAAAAAATCTTGTTTCCATAATGGTATAATTGGTGGTAGTGTTAATATTCTAAGACTTTTTTGTATGAGACTCAGTGTGAAATAAAGCCAATGAGTAATTGGTGTCTTTGAAAATCAAGATTTGGGGGCATGGCAGAAAGGAGATATAGCTATGAATTCAGTTATGAAAAAGCCACTATTCTAGATTTTGAGTTGGAGGTATTAGTATGAATTTATGATGTTTTTCATTCAAAACAAAACAGATATAACCTTTTTTCTATCTATGTTTTATTTATTTATGACAGACATAGAGAGAGAGAGAGAGAGAGAGAGAGAGAGGCAGAGACACAGGCAGAGGGAGAAGCAGGCTCCATGCCAGGAACCCGACGTGGGACTCGATACCGGGACTCCAGGATCGCGCCCTCGGCCAAAGGCAGGCGCTAAACTGCTGAGCCACCCAGGGATCCCCTTTTCTATGTTAACTGAAAAGAACTAACAGATCCCTGCCGGAAATGTAAGATGAACTGGGTTTCACATTAGAAAATAAGGATGCTATTCAAGACTACTGATGTCATCTCAAAAGGCCTCCTAAGGGGCTAAATGAATAGACTACCATGTCAAAGCCAGGGTGATTTGAGTGCCAGTAAGAACAATAATTGCAATCAATTCTAAGACATCAAAGGTATTTAAATCCATGAGTTGATGAAATACTTACAAATATATACACATACGTATGTGTACATATATACCTATTGTATATAGGATATACTAAGCAGACCATATGTATTATCTTCTTTGAAGGCTGTTAGGGGCCTTATTATTTTTGAAAACTTAAAAATAAAGAACCAAGAGTTTACAAATTGTACTGCAGCATAATCAGTTGCTGTTGAGAGGGAAATATGTATTTATAGAAGCAAACTAGTTAATAATTAAAGAAATAATCTATCTTTTCAATACCTTATGAATTAATGGATCTAAACAACAAGTATTAATGGCTACTAACATCACAAAAAGAAGACAACCAGGGATAATTTATCCCTGAGGACAGTGTACAATACCACATATGAAACAGACCAAAAAAAAAAAAAAAGCCAGCATGAGTCTCTACAGTCTCTAATTTTGTTTTTTTTTTTTTTTTTTTTTTTTTCTTTTCCTTTAATTTTTTTATTCCCTTTTATCCTTATTCTTTTTTTTTTTTTTTTCAGTTCTATTGGTGTTCAATTTACTAACATACAGAATACTACCCAGTGCCCGTCACCCATTCACTCCCACCCCCCGCCCTCCTCCCCTTCTACCACCCCTAGTTCGTTTCCCAGAGTTAGCAGTCTTTACGTTCTGTCTCCCTTTCTGATATTTCCCACACATTTCTTCTCCCTTCCCTTCTTTTCCCTTTCACTATTATTTATATTCCCCAAATGAATGAGAACATATAATGTTTGTCCTTCTCCGACTGGCTTACTTCACTCAGCATAATACCCTCCAGTTCCATCCACGTTGAAGCAAATGGTGGGTATTTGTCATTTCTAATAGCTGAGTAATATTCCATTGTATACATAAACCACATCTTCTTTATCCATTCATCTTTCGTTGGACACCGAGGCTCCTTCCACAGTTTGGCTATAGTGGCCATTGCTGCTAGAAACATCGGGGTGCAGGTGTCCCGGCGTTTCATTGCATTTGTATCTTTGGGGTAAATCCCCAACAGTGCAATTGCTGGGTCGTAGGGCAGGTATATTTTTAACTGTTTGAGGAACCTCCACACAGTTTTCCAGAGTGGCTGCACCAGTTCACATTCCCACCAACAGTGTAAGAGGGTTCCCTTTTCTCCGCATCCTCTCCAACATTTGTTGTTTCCTGCCTTGTTAATGTTCCCCATTCTCACTGGTGTGAGGTGGTATCTCATTGTAGTTTTGATTTGTATTTCCCTGATGGCAAGTGATGCAGAGCATTTTCTCATATGCATGTTGGCCATGTCTATGTCTTCCTCTGTGAGATTTCTGTTCATGTCTTTTGCCCATTTCATGATTGGATTGTTTGTTTCTTTGGTGTTGAGTTTAATAAGTTCTTTATAGATCTTGGAAACTAGCCCTTTATCTGATATGTCATTTGCAAATATCTTCTCCCATTCTGTAGGTTGTCTTTGAGTTTTGTTGACTGTATCCTTTGCTGTGCAAAAGCTTCTTATCTTGATGAAGTCCCAATAGTTCATTTTTGCTTTTGTTTCTTTTGCCTTTGTGGATGTATCTTGCAAGAAGTTACTATGGCCGAGTTCAAAAAGGGTGTTGCCTGTGTTCTTCTCTAGGATTTTGATGGAATCTTGTCTCACATTTAGATCTTTCATCCATTTTGAGTTTATCTTTGTGTATGGTGCAAGAGAGTGGTCTAGTTTCATTCTTCTGCATGTGGATGTCCAATTTTCCCAGCACCATTTATTGAAGAGACTGTCTTTCTTCCAATGGATAGTCTTTCCTCCTTTATCGAATATTAGTTGCCCATAAAGTTCAGGGTCCACTTCTGGATTCTCTATTCTGTTCCACTGATCTATGTGTCTGTTTTTGTGCCAGTACCACACTGTCTTGATGACCACAGCTTTGTAGTACAACCTGAAATCTGGCATTGTGATGCCCCCAGATATGGTTTTCTTTTTTAAAATTCCCCTGGCTATTCGGGGTCTTTTCTGATTCCACACAAATCTTAAAATAATTTGTTCTAACTCTCTGAAGAAAGTCCATGGTATTTTGATAGGGATTGCATTAAACGTGTATATTGCCCTGGGTAACATTGACATTTTCACAATATTAATTCTGCCAATCCATGAGCATGGAATATTTTTCCATCTCTTTGTGTCTTCCTCAATTTCTTTCAGAAGTGTTCTATAGTTTTGAGGGTATAGATCCTTTACATCTTTGGTGAGGTTTATTCCTAGGTATCTTATGCTTTTGGGTGCAATTGTAAATGGGATTGACTCCTTAATTTCTCTTTCTTCAGTCTCATTGTTAGTGTATAGAAATGCCACTGACTTCTGGGCATTGATTTTGTATCCTGCCACGCTACCGAATTGCTGTATAAGTTCTAGCAATCTTGGGGTGGAGACTTTTGGGTTTTCTATGTAGAGTATCATGTCATCGGCGAAGAGAGAGAGTTTGACTTCTTCTTTGCCAATTTGAATGCCTTTAATGTCTTTTTGTTGTCTGATTGCTGAGGCTAGGACTTCCAGTACTATGTTGAATAGCAGTGGTGAGAGTGGACATCCCTGTCTTGTTCCTGATCTTAGGGGAAAGGCTCCCAGTGCTTCCCCATTGAGAATGATATTTGCTGTGGGCTTTTCATAGATGGCTTTTAAGATGTCGAGGAATGTTCCCTCTATCCCTACACTCTGAAGAGTTTTAATCAGGAATGGATGCTGTATTTTGTCAAATGCTTTCTCTGCATCCAATGAGAGGATCATATGGTTCTTGGTTTTTCTCTTGCTGATATGATGAATCACATTGATTGTTTTACGGGTGTTGAACCAGCCTTGTGTCCCAGGGATAAATCCTACTTGGTCATGGTGGATAATTTTCTTAATGTACTGTTGGATCCTATTGGCCAGTATCTTGTTGAGAATTTTTGCATCCATGTTCATCAGGGATATTGGTCTGTAATTCTCCTTTCTGGCGGGGTCTTTGTCTGGCTTTGGAATTAAGGTGATGCTGGCTTCATAGAACGAATTTGGAAGTACTCCATCTCTTTCTATCTTTCCAAACAGCTTTAGGAGAATAGGTATGATTTCTTCTTTAAACGTTTGATAAAATTCTCCTGGGAAGCCATCTGGCCCTGGACTCTTGTGTCTTGGGAGGTTTTTGATGACTGCTTCAATTTCCTCCCTGGTTATTGGCCTGTTCAGGTTTTCTATTTCTTCCTGTTCCAGTTTTGGTAGTTTGTGGCTTTCCAGGAATGCGTCCATTTCTTCTAGATTGCCTAATTTATTGGCGTATAGCTGTTCATAATATGTTTTTAAAATCGTTTGTATTTCCTTGGTGTTGGTAGTGATCTCTCCTTTCTCATTCATGATTTTATTAATTTGAGTCTTCTCTCTCTTCTTTTTAATAAGGCTGGCTAATGGTTTATCTATCTTATTAATTCTTTCAAAGAACCAACTCCTGGTTCTGTTGATCTGTTCCACAGTTCTTCTGGTCTCGATTTCGTTGAGTTCTGCTCGAATCTTTATTAACTCCCTTCTTCTCTTGGGTGTAGGATCTATTTGCTGTTTTTTCTCTAGCTCCTTTATGTGTAAGGTTAGCTTTTGTATTTGAGTTCTTTCCAGTTTTTGAATGGATGCTTGTATTGCGATGTATTTCCCCCTTAGGACTGCTTTTGCTGCATCCCAAAGATTTTGAACAGTTGTATCTTCATTCTCATTAGTTTCCATGAATCTTTTTAATTCTTCCTTAATTTCCTGGTTGACCCTTTTATCTTTTAGCAGGATGGTCCTTAACCTCCATGTGTTTGAGGTCCTTCCAAACTTCTTGTTGTGATTTAGTTCTAATTTCAAGGCATTATGGTCCGAGAATATGCAGGGGACAATCCCAATCTTTTGGTATCGGTTCAGACCCGATTTGTGACCCAATATGTGGTCTATTCTGGAGAAAGTTCCATGTGCACTTGAGAAGAATGTGTATTCAGTTGAGTTTGGATGTAAAGTTCTGTAGATATCTGTGAAATCCATCTGGTCCAGTGTATCATTTAAAGCTCTCGTTTCTTTGGAGATGTTTTGCTTAGAAGACCTATCGAGTATAGAAAGAGCTAGATTGAAGTCACCAAGTATAAGTGTATTATTATCTAAGTATTTCTTCACTTTGCTTAATAATTGATTTATATATTTGGCAGCTCCCACATTCGGAGCATATATATTGAGGATTGTTAAGTCCTCTTGTTGAATAGATCCTTTAAGTATGATATAGTGTCCCTCTTCATCTCTCACTACAGTCTTTGGGGTAAATTTTAGTTTATCTGATATAAGGATGGCTACCCCTGCTTTCTTTTGAGGACCATTCGAATGGTAAATGGTTCTCCAACCTTTTATTTTCAGGCTGTAGGTGTCCTTCTGTCTAAAATGAGTCTCTTGTAGACAGCAAATAGATGGGTCCTGCTTTTTTATCCAGTCTGAAACCCTGCGCCTTTTGATGGGGTCATTAAGCCCGTTCACATTCAGAGTTACTATTGAGAGATATGAGTTTAGTGTCATCATGATATCTATTCAGTCTTTGTTTTTGTGGACTGTTCCACTGAACTTCTTCTTAAAGGGGAATTTTAAGAGGCCCCCTTAAAATTTCTTGCAGAGCTGGTTTGGAGGTCACATATTCTTTTAGTTGCTGCCTGTCTTGGAAGCTCTTTATCTCTCCTTCCATTTTGAATGAGAGCCTTGCTGGATAAAGTATTCTTGGCTGCATGTTCTTCTCATTTAGGACCCTGAATATATCCTGCCAGCCCTTTCTGGCCTGCCAGGTCTCTGTGGAGAGGTCTGCTGTTACCCTAATACTCCTCCCCATAAAAGTCAGGGATTTCTTGTCTCTTGCTGCTTTAAGGATCTTCTCCTTATCTTTGGAATTTGCAAGCTTCACAATTAAATGTCGAGGTGTTGAACGGTTTTTATTGATTTTAGGGGGGGATCTCTCTATTTCCTGGATCTGAATGCCTGTTTCCCTTCCCAGATTAGGAAAGTTTTCAGCTAGAATTTGTTCAAATACATATTCTGGCCCTCTGGCCCTTTCGGCGCCCTCGGGAACCCCAATTAAACGTAGGTTTTTCTTCCTCAGGCTGTCGTTTATCTCCCTTAATCTATCTTCATGGTCTTTTAATTGTTTGTCTCTTTTTTCCTCAGTTTCCCTCTTTGCTATCAACTTGTCTTCTAGGTCACTCACTCGTTCTTCCACCTCGTTAACCCTCGTCGTTAGGACTTCTAGTTTGGATTGCATCTCATTCAATTGATTTTTAATTTCTGCCTGATTAGCTCTAAATTCTGCAGTCATGAAGTCTCTTGAGTCCTTTATACTTTTTTCTAGAGCCACCAGTAGCTGTATAATAGTGCTTCTGAATTGGCTTTCTGACATTGAATTGTTTTTTTTTTTTTTTTTTTTTTTTTTTTTTTTTTTATAAATTTTTATTTATTTATGATAGTCACACAGAGAGAGGGAGAGAGAGGCAGAGACACAGGCAGAGGGAGAAGCAGGCTCCATGCACCGGGAGCCCGACGTGGGATTCGATCCCGGGTCTCCAGGATCACGCCCTGGGCCAAAGGCAGGCGCCAAACCGCTGCGCCACCCAGGGATCCCCCTGACATTGAATTGTAATCCAGATTTTGTAACTCTGTGGGAGAGAGGACTGTTTCTGATTCTTTCTTTTGAGGTGAGGTTTTCCTTCTAGTCATTTTGCTCAGTGCAGAGTGGCCAAAAGCAAGTTGTATTGGGAAAAAGAGAAAAAGAGAGGAGAGAAAGAAGGAAAGAAAAGAGAAAGAGAAAAAAAAAGAAAAAAAAAGGGAAGAAAAAGAAAAAAAAAATGAAAAAAAAAAAAAAAAAAAGAAAAAGAGAAAGAAAAAGAAAGGAGAAAAAAAGGGGGTGGGGGAAGGAAACAAATCAAAAAGCAAAACAAAACAAAAACAAAAACAAAAACAAAAACAAACAAACAAAAAAAGAACCACCGGGGAGTATCTTCTGATTCTGTGTACTTTAAGTCCCTTGGCTTCTCCTGGAAGTTGTCCGTCTAGCTGGTGTTCTGGGGGAGGGGCCTGTTGTGCTGATTTTCAGGTGTTAGCACTCGGGGAGCTGCTGTGCCCCTGCCTGGTGCAGGGCTCGGTGGGGGTTGTTTACCCCGTGAGGCCCCAGGAGGAACAGCCCCAGTGGCGGGGCAGCTCTGGAAACCTGGATTCAGCTCCGGCAGGAACTCCGTCTGCAGGGCCTGGAGGCTCCGGGGCGGGGCCGCTGATCTGCTCAGCTGGGGCAGGAGCGTCCTCGCTGTCCTGGGCCCTCCCGGCCTCTGCCTGTCCCGGGGGAGGCGGGATCCTGGGCTGTGTCCCGGCGCCCTGTGCTCCGGAGCCTGCGCTGGTGGATTCGCGCTCCGGGCCGCGCAGCCCCCTCCGTGGAGCCGCCGCCCGAGCCCCTCCGAGCTGCTCCTGGAACCGCGCAGGCCCCTCCGCACGGAGCCTCTTCCTCTGCCCGAGCCCCTCCGAGCTGCTCCCGGGGCCGCGCAGCCCCCTCCGCGGAGCCGCCGCCCGAGCCCCCCCGAGCTGCTCCGGGTCCCGCCGTGCGCGCTGCAGCCCTTAGGGAGGGAGCTCGGCGCACTCTCCCGGGGCGCAGGTGTCTGTTACTGTCCCCGGGAGCCCGAGGGCATCCCCGCCCTCCTGGGTCCTGCTCCAACTCCCCGCGAGCCCCTTTCCCCCGGGAAGGTCGGTGCAGCTCCTGCTCCTCCGGGACGGGGCTCTCCTGTCCTGGGGACACTCGCCCCGGCCTCAGCCCGGCTCCTCGCGGGCCCCTCCCCCTTGGAGGCCTTTGTTTCTTTACTTCTTTTTCCCCGTCTTCCTACCTTGATAGAAGCGCGAACTCTTCTCACTGTAGCATTCCAACTGGTCTCTCTTTAAATCTCAGGCCGAATTCATAGATTTTCAGGATAATTTGAAGGTTTTCTAGGTAGTTTGGTGGAGACAGGTGATTTGGGGACCCTACTCTTCCGCCATCTTGCTCCTCCCCCCCCTACAGTCTCTAATTTTGAATACAGATTTATAGGAAATACAAAGGACACAAGTCACCATGAGTATGCAATTAAAAATTCAGACTAAGGAAAACTTTAGAGAACAAACAACTCATTTTTTTCAACAAAAACTTGAAGAAAGACAGTATAAGAAATAAAAAAAAAACAAAGACACACAGAGAGAACCTATAGATAAAAGAAATCTAAGAGATTTATCATCTCCCCATGTATGGATGTCATTTGGATTCTAATTCAAAAACAAAGTGAAAATCAGTAAGTAATTGGGAACACGTGAACACAATTTTATATTTGCTATCAAATAATATTTTTAAAAAATAATTCCTTTAATATTTTCAGGTGTGGTAATGATATCGAATATGCAAAAAAAAAGTCTCCATCTTTTGAAATCTCTCTGAAATATTTTACAGATGATGTGATGTCCAAGACAATTTCATCTTCAGGGATGGAATAGAGAAGGAGAAGGTGTCAGTGTAAAGAAAGTAACATTTGTCTTGAGTTTTGAACTGTTGAAGCTGACTGATATGTTCATGAAGAATTACTGTTCTCTCTACTTTTATTTACATTTTGAAATGTTTTAGAATAAAACATTAAAACGTAGAGGGTAGAGGTAAACAAATTCTTCCAAGACCTAGAACTATAGCTTTGTCAAAGTCTAAATAAATTATATGTTATCTGTTGAACAATACTTTAAAAATATTTTGTACTCTTATGAGCACTGAGTAATATACAGAATTGTTGAATCACTATATCGTATACCTGAAACTAATATAACACTGCATGTTAACTATATTGGAATTAAAATTGAAAAAAATAAGTGAGCAACTGAACGAAAAAATATTTTGTACTCTAGAGAAGATTATACACAAATTTAGGATTAGTAGGTGCTCATGATTAGCATTTTTATCCATAGTGAAATTTTATATTGTTTTACATGACTGGATTTCTCCTTTAAAGTTTTTGTTGAGATGTTGCCATGTGGGGACAATATCTTAGTATAACAGATTCTGTGCATCTTTGCATATATAATAGAGACAATATTTTTAAAATATGTTAACAAAAACACTTTAATCTCTCTTTAACCACACAGTTTTTGCCATTAGTGCATGCCCTGAGACTTTATTACCCCTAAGACTTTACCAACCCAGGAAAGGGGAAAGTAAGTACTTTCTAGAGCTAAGGGGCCCAGAAATAGGAAAAAAAAGTAAATATGACACCAGAGAATTCTTCTTTGAAGAGGAACAGGAAGCAAAAATGCTTTTGATACAAAAAGAATGTGGTTCAGAAAGAATGCATCTAAGAATGATATGCTACTGGGATACCCTGTGGGGACCTACACACCCTTGGCTTTTGTGAGAAGATATGGCCCCAGTGAAAACTATGTGCCATGTAATTGGTTTAATAGTGCCCCCCCCCCCCCAACAAGATGTGTACAAGTCCTAACCCTTAGAACCTTTAAATGTGGTCTTATGTGAACCAAGGATCTTTGTAGATGTAATTAAATTAAAGATCTTGACTTGAGATTATTCTGAATCAAGATGGGTCCTAAATCCAATACCAAATCCTTGTAAGAGAAAGGAAGAAGGAACAGAGGCAGAGTCTATACAATGAGAAGAAGGTAATGGGAAGAGGGAGGCAGACTGGAATTAGACAACTTCACGCCAAGGAATGTCAAGGGTTGTTGGCAGCCATTGGAAGTGAGTAGAGTCATAGAACAGATTCTCCCTCAGAGTCCTCAGAGAGAACCAATCCTGCTGACAACTTGATTTCAGACTTCTGATCTCAAGAACTGGGAGAGAATAAACTTCTGTTGTTTCAACTTGTGAAACACTAATTGTGTATCACAGGAGTCCTAAGAAACTAATATGCCCTGCTTCTCTCTCTCTTTCTCTCTAAAAGATTTTATTTATTTATTTGAGAGAGAGAGAGAGCATGAATAAGAGGAAGGGCAGAGGGAGAGAGAGAGAATCCCAAGCAGACTCCCCACTGAGATCAAAGCCAGAGATCGGTCTCAATCTCATAACCCTAAGATCATAACCTGAGCTGAAATCAAGAGTCCAGTGCTCAACTAACTGACACCCCCCTCCCAGACCCCCTGGCCCTGCTTCTCATCATGAACCCTGGGAGGAGTGCATCTCATAGGGGTTCTGTGGCAATATGAGGGTAGTAATATCAGTGTCATGTGATTTGTAAGGGAGAGGTCCAGAAATAAGACCCTGGAGCCTCTCCTGGTTCATCTTCATAGACTGTTTCCTGAGGTTCTGATGTGTTCTGGGTGGAATAGCTGAGAACAGGTGGTCCTATCACAGAGGTCTTGCAATGCGGGTGGATTCTAGTGAGAGCCATAGCAGAGGCTGCAGGAGCAGATGGATAATAGAGGTGGAGACTGGGAAGGGACAGAAGTTGGGTGGGAATGGGGGATATTACCAGCCACTAAATGTGCTGAGAGCACAGACCAGGGATTCCACCAGTGTGGACCAGTCAGAGTGGATTTAGACAGGACAGTCAGAGGTAGGAGAGCAGAAGAAAACACTACTGCTCAGAAAAGCAGAAGCTAGGAGAAAAATACAACACAGACACTGGAGACCACCTCCCCAGTATGAACTTCTTCGTGTGCCCAAATTTCATTGGGGAAAGAGGAGAACCTTGAAAAGAGAAATTGCTCAAATAACTAGTTTGAACTGCGTAAGTTTGCCTACAATGGACGATTGTACTCAAGAGGAATGTTGGTGAGCATGAATGGGCAAATTTAAGAGTCTTCTTGTCATTAGAGGTTGGGGATAGGTGGGTCGAAGGGAGGACTTTGAGATTATATCAATTAGATACTATTATAAAAGCTGTACCAGGGTGCGTGAGTTGTAGTACAGAAAATTTGACCTTGCTACATGCAGAGGAGGCAAAAATCAGTGGTTACAGACTTTCAATATTTTTCTCATAATAAAATCCACTCTGATTTTTATCAGCTAATTTAGACCTAATCTAATTTATTTGCACATCTGTCTGCCTATGAAAGAGTCAGCTTTTGACAATGAATTTCTGATGCAACCATACTCATTTCTGCTTCAGTCCTACCATCAAAGGCCAGGAGCAGCCTGACTCTTCTGAGGGCTTTGTTTTATCAATCTGGGTGGCTGGCTTTGATTTGGCTTTGTCATCTTGCTGTGAAGCACGAGTAACCCTCATTAAGAGTTCTGCTGATGCTAATTTATAGATCAGCAAGTTTAGAGGACTGTTTTTAATGTATTCACTTTATTTTGAAGCTTTGCGTCTTTTCTACCTCTCAAGGGTCATGTCTGTTTTACAGACAACTAGAAAGAGAGTATGGAAGTAATTGCCCACAAAATGAGGGTCTCCCATCCATATACCCTCCTCAGTGCACTGGCCTGAAGAATATATCTGTTGTCCTCACTCTGCTTCATTTGGACTACACAGTGACTCATTAAGGTGTGGTCTAGCAAGTGGTAAAAGATTCAGGGACTCCATTTCGGGGGGCTGCAAATCCTTCTGACCTCTGTTTGCCTTCAAATGCAGTTGTTCATCTGCTAGGGTGGGAGGTAAAGTTCAATAAATGAACCTAATGTGCCCAAACAGCTCGTGGTTTGGAAATTCTTGGACTCCTCTAGAGCATTTTGGTGATTTCCCATTGCCACTAGATGTCCCTGTGTGGCTTTTCTTTTGGACATCAGTGCAGTAAGCATGCAAGTTATTTCTGTTCTGCTGCATGGAAGGAGAGTGCTCTGTTGTCTCTGAAGAGGCAGTTCACAGAGGAATATTATCCAAGCTGGCCTCCAACACACCTTATCCTAGGACACTGATTTCAAGTACAAGGCGAAAAGTACTCTGAGCTTGTGTAGAAATCAGGACTCTCTATAGAAGTCTCTGGAGTCATGCCAACTTGCATTTAACTTCCCTGCCTCTCGGCTCACTCTCAATAGCCCAAACCAAAACTTTTGAAACTATCGTGAAGAACTAGCTCTTTAAAATATGTTTTTGTACTTCCCATCTCTTGTAGACCAATACATGGTCTCGCAGTGCCTGACCAGCTTGCAGCTCTCATTATACGCAACTACCAGGCGAGTTTGATAACATCCAAACTGGGTGTTCCCTGTTTCAAAAAACAAGTTCACCGATTATGTGCTTGGTTGGGCCATCGTCAGCAGTGTCAACTGATTATAAAAGTTTCTAATGCAAACTCTCAATTCTGTATTTCTGTATTTCTGTTGGGATTGATTGGCACCAGTTTGTAGACCAGCCATGATCTGAGGACCACAGTTTGAGTGGCACTGTCCTAGGTATTACCATCAGGCTTAGTTCTATATCCTTGAATGAAAACCAATGGGCCAGGAAGAAGTGGGGGTGCCCAAGGCAGCTTTGGAAAACTTGAATGGAGACTCACGCAATGTGCAGAGGGTTATGGTCTCTATCCTTTCGGGGCTTTTGCTCTATGTCAGGTTGGACTATCCACTGATCTCCTGCACTGAATCTCAAATTATGGCTACTTTAAACAGATACAATGAGTGATCCCTGGAAGCATAGCAAGGGAGAGGGAATGAGAGTTCTTACAGCTTCTGCACCTTCTTGCAGAAATTAAGTGCATCTCATAAAGGTTCACTCTGCACTTGAGAAAAGAAATAAAGGTGGCATAGGGATAAATACCGGGTACTTGGATTCATTTTAATAATTAGCCACAGTGACACCTAGGTGATAGATAGTGTGGTGGCTTACCCAGCAACCGGCTCCAATTACGGAAATAGCAGAAGAGAGTTCTAGCTTTACAAACTGGAAAGAAATAGTTTGTTTACTCAATGCACCAACAGTTTGCGTCCTAACAATCATTTATTAAGCCGGTTATTTGTAATGCAAAAGGACAATTTGCCTTAAAAAAAAAGTTGAGGATGGTGATTAAGTTTCCTGTGGGTTCACGGAAAATCATTTAAGCCAGCAATAATTGAATTAAAATAATAAAGCAATGTTTTTTTTTTTTCTTCTTTATGATTTCATAGGTTAGGTCAAGTCCAGCTAAAAAGAACATTGATTTCTCTGTTACAAATTCTTGGAAATCCCAACTCCAAATTTTGATAGAAGCTTTCCCCTCTCTTTCTCAGAAGAGCCACTGGAGGAATGAGGTTTCTCTGAACTTTCTTGCTTTGGTCAGGACAGCAATATGACATGAGTTCCTGATGGCAGTGGCCAGCAGGGAGGCAGGATTCTAGACAAAGGGAAACTTGGAAGAAGGGATTCATTAGCTGTTTCTTTGACATTTGAAGTATAAAACCATGTTCCATGAGAGTGCTGGAGTTTTTGTGGTAAAATCTTCTAGCAGTGGCTGGAAGTTAGGCATTGGATGTCCTGGAGTGGTAGTAGGGTCGTGAGTGCCAAGAAGCTCTGGGTCAGGTGCTACCAGGGGTAGGTGCTTACCAAGAGTAGGAGGAAGCTGCACAAGTAGAAAAGGAAGAGGCAAAAAATGCTCATGTGAGAAAAGAAGTTGAAGGACAATATACACAGCTCTAAGCTCTATCAATCAGAGATCAAAATTCTACATCCTTTTTATATGTTCACTTTTATGTGGCAAGGGCTCCAAAGGAGCGGCCCCGAATACATCCTCCCAGGATGATGACTCTACTGAGGGCCGACTTCTACAGCATCTCCCTCAGAAAATGTAACACAGGCAGGGGCACATCTAGGTTTTAAGGATCCTGAACCTTATGCAGTTTGTGGGTACCTCAGAAGAAAAGCAAATTTAAAAATATAAAATGAAGTATAAAAATAAATACTTATTGAGGTGAGACAATAAAAACAGAACAAAATATTCATTTTAAAGAGCTACTAAGTACCTCAAAATACAGAAAAGTAACAGTATTTTTAATTGTGAGACATATCTATATAATTTTTTCTACATATTTTCTTTTTTAAAGATTTTATTTATTAATTTGACAGAGAGAGAGGGAGCACATGCAGAAGGAGTAACAGGCAGAGGGAGAGGGAGAAAGAAGCAGGCTCCCTGCTGAGCAAGGAGCCCACCATGGGACTCCATCCCAGGAACCTCAGATCATGAACTGAGCCAAAGGCAGACACTTAACTGACTGAGCCACCCAGGTTCCCTCTATGCATTTCTATGGTGTCTTCTTTGAGTACTTCTCCAAATGACAATGATTGTATAATATGATTTTCTATAGCCATAATAGAAGGACAATTCTTTCCTATAACTTCTAGCATGAGATGGAGTTTAGGATGAGCTCTCCTCAAAATATGGCACCTTGATATGGGGTACTTAAGTGAAGGAATTTGAATACACAGGAATGTCACTCTGACCTTCCCAGCCCTTCTCACCTGAAACAAGTCATAAAACCCTCAGATGCCCTCCCTACACCTGGAGGAAAGAAGCCTCCTTATCTCTGAAGGCAAAGGGATGATGCCAAGAAGAATCTCACAAACCACCTTGCTAAGTTTCACCAGTATACTGCACTTAGCCCATACTCCTTAACCTACCATATTTCTACACAGCTACCCACACTTCATCAAACCTAGCATAAAAATATTCCAATCTAACTATCTCTTGGAGTTTTCATTTCCTAATGAAGGCCCCTGTGTCAGGTAACACATTAAATACATTTTTGTACCTTCCTCCTGTTAATCTGTCTTTGTTGATTTAAATTTCAGACCCCACCAGGGATCTCAAGAGGTTGGAGGGAAACTTTTTCCCTCCCTACACATGTTTGACCCAAAATTTTTAAAATACATTGATACACTTAGAAAAAGTTTAGTTTTATAATACATTATCAGTAAAAGCATGCAAACTTTCAGGATTGTTGACAAATTTAGGAACATTTCTATCAAATTTCTTCATACATGAGCTATTGAAAGATTTCTACAGACTAGCCTCTGGTTTCATGCATTTCAGCCTAAATTCTCTCCCTGTATTTATGTAATTTGGGTGGTTAACACAATAATATATGTTCAAATCATAATATAAATTCTAACCCTTCACTTTTGTTCTTACCAGATGAGCCAGCACAGTGGCCAATGCAAATATTCCTGCAAGCCATTACTACAGATAAATGCTTAGCAATAACTTCATCATGCCCAGAAATGACTACTAAGAATATCTGCTTCTCTCTCTCCCATCTCTACCTTTATTTTGTATAGCTGTACCTATTGTATAATTATTTACATTTATTATGTAATTATATCTATATGGTTAGGTGGATGGATAGATAAAGAGATATAAATTGATACTGGTTTATATCCAACTCAAATATTATTAATGTATTCCCAGTTCAACTTCCCCTTAACCAAGGATCAAAAATGCTCTGAGTTGTTGTAGTGTCACTCAACATGAGTTGAAGTTTTCTGAAGGGTGTGTTAGAGTGGAAATAGATAGTGGTCTTAACTTATTCCTGTTTAAATACACCAGTTCTACAATGTGAACACATTGCTGGGGCTTTTTCCAGATCTTTTGAAAAAACCTGTGCAAATAAGGGGATATTAATGCTTAAGGGCTCATTAGCTTCACAATAAGTCAGCAAAAAGAGGTAGTAGTAGGAGAGTTTGTCCCCAGAAATATGGGAAATAAAAAGAAACCTACCTGGTCATGTACACAGGGAGGCAGAACTAGCTTCCTGCAGTTTCCTCCTCAGCCCCCAAACTGTGAACTATGGGAGGAGAACATAGGAAGAATAACTGCTTTCTTTTCCTGCCAGGGCAAGGAAAATCGACAGTGAGAGATCATCCACACAAGAGCAGTAAATCTGAGATATTACAATGGGAGCATAGGTGAAAACTACAGATTTGGAGCATAGTTTCATCAAATCTAATGCCTGGAGGAACAGCAGGCAACAGGGTTAATGGTTGTTATAAAAAAGTTTACAAACCTATGGCAATCACCTAGATTTGAGACACATGGGTTTGAGGGAAAAATGGAGGCTAATATGTCAGAGATTATGCTAACTGAGGCTCAGCTTGTTATACTTCTGTTACCCATACCCTCATGTTTTTCCATCCCTTGATCAGTGGCCCCAAAATATCTGCTACATTTAAATATTAGTAATGCGTTTAAGCCACTAGGATATTGTATCATTTAACTCTCAACTCAAACCCAGTCCTACCTAATGGTATGGTTCTTTTATCATCAATTTTGTTTAGTAATCTACTGTATTAATAGACCATACTTATCCAGTTTATAAACCTTTAGGTTGCTTCCTTACTTTTGCTATTATAAATATTGTGGCTGTGAACATCCAAACTCATGTGTCCCTGTGATTACAGACAAGATATTCTCTGGGGGATATACCTAGAAGACAAATTGTTGGGCTATAGAATATATAGCACTCTAATTTTATTTGGTAATTACAAATTGTTTTCCAAAGTGATGGCATTATAAAACACTTCCGCCAAGAGTATATGATAGATCTCCCTTTGCTCTACCTCTTTGTCAATACTAGGTACTGGTAGACTTTTTAATATTTCTCAAATTTGTGAAAGGTTAATGGTATCTCATTGTGGTTTTAGTTTGCTTATTTGTCTTGTGGTAAGCATCTTTTCATACATTTTTTGGCTCTTGGAAATTTTGTCTCTTTGGAAGTGCTCATTCAGATCTTTTGGCCATTTTTCTATTAATTTATCCTTTTTTCTTTATTGGTTCATAGAGCTTCTTTATATTTTCTGAAAAGTAGCCCATATCAATTTTATGTACAGCAAATGTTTTCTCACAATTTCAAATAAAAGTATATTTTTAAAAATTCTCTTTGAGATGTCTTTTGACAAATGAAAACTTTAAATGCAATGGAACTTAAATATCTTTTCTCTTTTGGTTTTGGTGCTTTCTGAATAAAATTAATGATAAGTTTATAAAAATACCTGTATTTCTAAAATATTTATAGTTTTGTCTTTTTACAGACCATAATTAACTGGGGAGTAACATTTGAAAATACAAGACATTCTTGAAAAAGAACAAAACTGGAGGTATCACAGTTCCAGACATCAAGATATACTACAAAGCTGTAGTAATCAAAACAGTACAGTACTGCCACAAAAATGACATAGATCAATGGAACAGAATGGAGAGTCCAGAAATAAACTCATGATTACATGGTCAATTAATCTTCAACAAAGGAGGCAAGAATATACAATGGGATAAAGACAATCCCTTTAGCAAATGGTGTTGGGAAAACTGGACAGCTATATGCAAAAAGAAGGAAAGAAAGAAAAAGAAAGGGGACCATTTTCTTGCACCAAATACAAAATAAACTCAAAGTGGGTTAAACTCTAAATGTGAGACTTGGAACCATAAAAATTCTAGAAGAGAGGGATCCCTGGGTGGCGCAGCGGTTTAGCGCCTGCCTTTGGCCCAGGGCGCGATCCTGGAGACCCGGGATCGAATCCCACGTGGGGCTTCCGGTGCATGGAGCCTGCTTCTCCCTCTGCCTATGTCTCTGCCTCTCTCTCTCTCTCTCTGTGACTATCATAAATAAATAAATTTAAAAAAAAATTTAAAAATTCTAGAAGAGAGCACAAGTAAGAATTTCTCTGATACCAGCCATAACAACGTTTTTCTAGATATGTCTCCTGGGGAAAGGAAACAAAAGCCAAAATAAACTATTGAGACTACATCAAAATTAAAAAGGTTCTATCAGCAAAGGAAATAATAAAAAAAATAACAAATCAGCCTATTGAATGGGAGAAGGCATTTGCAAATGACTTATCTGATAAAGGATAAGCATCCAAAATATATTAAAAAAACTTATATAAACCACAAGACCCAAAAAAGAATAATCCAGTTAAAAAATGAGCAGAAGACATGAACAGACATTTCTCCCAAGAAGACATCTAGATGGCCAACAAACATATGAAAATGTGCTCAACATAACTCATCATCAGAGAAATGCAAATTAAAACCACAATGAGATATCACCTCACATCTATCAGAATAGCTAAAATAAAAAACACAAGGAACAACAGTTGTTGGCAAGGATGTGGAGAAAGGGGAACCCTCTTGTACTGTTGGTGGGAATGCAATGTGGTGTAGTCATTATGGAAATCAGTGTGGAGGTTCCTCAAAAAGTTAAACAATAGAACTACCCTACGATCCAATAATCACACTACTTGGTATTTACCCCCAAATACAGAATGCAACTAATTCAAAGGGATATATTCACCTTTATGTTTGTAGCAGCATCATTTACAATAAACAAATTATGGAAGCAGCCCAAGTGTCCATTGATAGATGAATGGATAAAAAAGAGGTTTTATATATATGATATATATTCCATTATAGAATATGTATAATGGAATATATTTAGATATTCTCTCTCTCGATCTCATATATATATATATATATGGAATATTACTCAGCTATAAAATGGAATGAAATCTTGCCATTCACAACAACATAGATGATCTAGAGGGTAAAATGCTAAATGAAATAGTAAAGGAAGACAGATATGACATGATCTCACTCATGTGGAATTTAAGAAACAAAACAAATGAACAAAAAAAGAAAAGAAAAGAAACAAACAAACAAAAAAACCCAGACTCTTAATTATATAGAACAGATGGTTACCAGAGGGGAAGTGGAAGGGGGAATGTGAAATAGGTGAAGAAGATTAAGAATACACTCATTAACTTAGGTCATGATCTCAGGATCATGAGTTAGAGCCCTGTGTGGGGCTCCATGCTGGGTTTGAAGCCTGCATAGGATTCTCTCTCCCTTTCCCTCTGTCCTCCTCCCTGCTTGCATGCATGCATGCCTTCTCGAAAGAAAGAAAGAAAGAAAGAGAAAGAAAGAAAGAAAGAAAGAGAAAGAAAGAAAGAAAGAAAGAAAGAAAGAGAAAGAAAGAAAGAAAGAAAGAAAGAAAGAAAGAGAAAGAAGAAAGAAAGAAAGAAAGAAAGAAAGAAAGAAAGAAAGGAAGGAAGGAAGGAAGGAAGGAAGGAAGAAAGAAAGAAAGAGTACACTTATTGTGATGAGCACTGAATATTGTATAGAATTGTTGAATCCTGAAACTGGAACTCAACTAATATAACATTGTATATTTACTGTACTGGAATTAACATTTAAAATAAAACTAAATATAGTAGTTAAACAGAAGATAATACTTAAAAGAGAATCGGATTGATAAAGCACGTCAAGTCATCCACAGAATAAATTTAATAAATCTGTATCTAAAGAGCGAGCTACATGCAAGTCCAAAAATGATAAAACTAAAGGAGAAAACATAGGGGTGAATCTTTATGACTTTGGTTTTGGCAGTGGATTCTTGGGTATAACACCAAAAAATGCAAGCAACAAAAGAAAAAATAGGTAAACTGAACTTCATCAGAATTAAAAACTTGTGAAAAGACAACCTACAGATTGGGAGAAAACACTTGTGAATCATATAACTGATAAGGATCTAGAACCCAACACAACCCAATTTAAAAATGGATGAAGAATCTGAAGAACCATTTACTCAAAGATATAAACAAATGGCCAAGTGCATGAAAAGATGCTCAACACCATTAGTCTTTAGGGAAGTACAAATTAAATCCATAATGAGATATCACTTCACATCCACCAGGAAGACTATGATTAAAACAATAATGATAACAAGTTGTGGAAAAGTTGGAACCCTCACACATACTGTTTGAAATGTACAATGGTGTAGCCAGTTCAGAAAAAACTTTGGCAGTTCCTTAAAAGATCAAAGCAGCCAGGCACAAAAAGTCACATACTACATAATTCCATGAAAATGAAATAACCAGAAAAAGTAAATCCATAGAGAGAGCAAGCAGATAGGTGGTTTCCAGGGGATGAGGTGGGGAGCAAATGGAGAATGACTGCTTATTAAGTATGAGGTTTTCTTTGGGGCCGGTGAAATGTTTTAGAATTTAATAAAGGTGGTGATTGTACAACATTGTAAAAGAATATAGTATGAGGTAGGAAATACAATTTTCTCATCACCATTCATTGAGAATTCCATCATTTCCCACTTAAATGAAATAAACGTCTCCTCTCTCTTTTCTTCCCATGCATTTGTGTTTAGAACTGAGGGCCTGGTTGATATGACCGCTGCAGTTCTCTCTTTTCAAATCTGTAATACTCACAGTCAAGGAGAGAGTTTATTTCAGATATGCAAATAAATCTGAGATTCTAGAGTACACATTGAAAAAGAAATTGGGTCATGAATTATTTTATATAAATTTTGGACAGTTAAAGTAAAATACATTAGAAACTTAAGGCAGGTTCATAATATTTATAATAAGTATTAAACAATTAAAAAATAAGTATTTTGACTAGAAAAAAATTGAGAACACAATTCTCTGTCTCCTCTCCATTTCAAAATCTCCCTCTTATCACCTGCAAATCAAATGTCTTTCCCTAATTTCCACTTTCTGAATACCCACTTGTACTCATCTGCTGTAGAGTTCTCTTTGAAAAAGACTTGCCTTTTCTTTTTCTTGCAGTTGTGTTTTTATATATGCAAACACATATATAGGTAAAACTATATATACACACACATATATAAATTTTTCTGGATTTTTTGTATCATCATATATGTAGTTTTCATATGTACATGTCATTTTCTGACCTCTCTATATTTAATTCCATTGTCTATTGCTACTCCATTATCAATAGCACAGGGTTTTAATTAAAATAGCTGTGCAATGCCCCCACCACACATACACATTACATTAAAATTTGGGGTAAGATTACATGAAATCTATAAATCAATTGAAGACCTGTTGGAAGATTTGACATCTGTACATATTGAATCTTCTAATTCATGATCACAAATATCTCTCCATCTATTTATATGCACTATGACATCTCTCAGAAGTATTTTGATTTCTTTATAGGATTTTGGGCATCCTTGATTAGATTTATAACTAATTTCTTAATATTGTTTTAAGATTTTATTTATTTATTCGTGAGAGACACACACAGAGAGGCAGAGACACAGGCAGAGAGAGAAGCAGGCTCCATGCACCGGGAGCCCAACGCGGGATTCGATCCCGGTTCTCCAGGATCGCGCCCTGGGCCAAAGACAGGCGCCAAACCGCTGCGCCACCCAGGGATCCCCCAACTTTCTCTATTGTTGATCCTCTCCATTATATGTGTGTTTTCTGTTTTATTTAATTTTTTTGTGGTTGTGTTTTCTGTTGTATTAATTTCTTTTTTTAACTACATTATTTCCTGTCTTCTAATTTGGACTTATTTTGGATTTTATTTTCTCCTTTTTTATATATTTAAGAATTATTCTATTTTTTTAGATAGATATTTGACTCAATGATTTTTGTCCTTTCAGCTTATTTTTAAAAAAGATTTATTTATTTACTTATTTATTTTAGATGAGTGGCATTGGAATAGAGAAACTCAAGCCAACTTCACACTGAGTGTGGAGCCTGACTTGGGGCTCCATCTCATGACCCCGAGATCATGGCCTGAGCCAAAACCCAGTCAGATGCTTAACCAACTGCACCAATCACCCTGGCACCCCATATCCTTTCAACTTTTATTTACCTATTTTTAATTATTTTATTTTCAACTTTTTAATATAAATATTTAAGACTATAAGTTTCCTAAAAGTACAACTTTAACTGCACCCTACACATTTGATATTTAGGATTTTTATAATTCAGTTAAAATGTTCTAAATTTTCTTTCCAACTTCTTTGACCCAGAAATTATATTAAATACTAAATGTGTGAATTTATTCCCTCTTTTTTGCTTGTTTTGTTGTTGTTCCTAGTTTCTGACTTAAGTACACTGAGGCAAGAAGATATGCCATGTATGATTTCAGTCATTTGAAATTTGCTTAAAACTTTTTTTATGGCCTATTATATGGTCAATTTTGTAAATGCTCCCTGTGTGTTTGAAAAAGCCTTATTTTGCAATAGATGGATATGATATTCTGTATGTGTCAAAATTTAATTATGCTGTAAAATTTTTGTCTGACTTTTTAATATCAATTATGGGAAAACTTGAAATCTACTATAATTGCAGAGATATTCATTTCTCCTTATAATTCAGTTTTTGTATCATGCATTTTGAGATTATGTTTTAGGCAGATGCAAAATTATGCGTGCAAATACATATATATTTGAACTGTAACTTCTGCCCTTGTCATATGACCCTCTTTCTCTCAAGAAATTCTTCCAGCCTTAAAGTCTATTTTGCATGATAATTAATATAAAATTATATAATAACTAGCTTCCTTTTAGCTAATGTTTATGCGGTACATTTTTTTCCATCTTTTACTTTCAACTTGTCTGAATTATGTTAGATATTTTTCTAATTGACAGCATATATTAGATTCTTTTTTAGAAATTTAACCTGACAGTCTTCATATTTTTATAAGTGCATTTAGTTCCTTTTTAGCCCATGTAACTGCTGATATATTTGTATTTACACCTAATCTTCTATTTTTCTTTTTGTATTATTGATCATTTATTCCTTTCCCACTATGAGTTTAGAAGCTATACATTCTGTTTATATCTTTTAATATTATTCTTAAATTACTACAGGTATCCTTAACTGCTCAAAGTCCAAATTTAGCTAATACTTTTAACCTTCTCTGGGATTATTTAGGGACTATAGAAACTTTTGCTTGATTTATTTCTTTCCTTACATGTATACTATTGTCCTCTTTTATTTTACTCTTTTTTTTTTAACTCTAGAGATTTTTTTTGAAGATTTTATTTATTTGAGAGAAAGAGAGAACATGAGTGAGGTCAGGTGCAGAGGGAGAAGCAGGCTCTGCACTAAGGATGGAGCCTGACATGGGCTGGGTCCCAGGACCCTGGGATCATGGCCTGAACTGAAGGCAGATACTTAGCTGACTGAGCCATGCAAGTGTCCCTAGAGATCTTCTTTAAAAGATATATTTATTTTACAGAGAGAGAGAGTGTGGGTGGAGGGGCAAAGAGAGGAGAGAATCTCAGGCAGATTCTCCACTGAATACAGAGCCCAATGCAGGACTCGCTCCTACAATGCTGAGATCATGACCTGAGTCAAAATCAAGAGTCAAATGCTTAACTCACTGAGCCACCCAGGTACCCCTAAAGTCTAGAGATATTATTACCATTGTATTCAGTCAACAGTCTTCTAGCTTTACATTTTCATATGCCACTTTATTGGCTCCTTATTTCTTTGCTTATCTTCCAACTTCCAACTAGGAACTAGGATTACTTACTTTCCTCTGGTTTGAGGTACATGCTATAGACCTGTTCTTAGTCCTGGATATGTTGGTGACAGTTTTATTTTTTGAAAAATGTCTTTATTCCACCTTTATTCTTGAAAGATATTTTGATGAGTATAGAATTACTGTGTGATAAATGTTTTTCTAAAAGCACATTCCAACTATCATTCTACTTATTTTTCACTTCCTTTAGTGTTGTTGAGATGAAAGCCATCAGTCTAAATGCTCCTCCTTTAAAGTTAATCTTTGCCTCTGACTACTTTTACTATGTTCTCTTTTATTTGGGCATTTGGCAGTTTTACAATGAATATTTTATTCTACTTTGAATTTATTGAGATTCTTATACTTGTGTTGTGGTATATTCCATTAGTCCTGGAAATTCTTAGCTAATATATCCTCAATTATTTTTTGTATTCTCTTTTCTCACTACTTCTGAAACTGATTTACTATGTTAGATCATCTCACTCTCTGTTCCATATTTTTTTTTGTTTTAATTTTTATTTATTTATGATAGTCACAGAGAGAGAGAGAGAGGCAGAGACACAGGCAGAGGGAGAAGCAGGCTCCATGCACCGGGAGCCTGACGTGGGATTCGATCCCGGGTCTCCAGGATCGCGCCCTGGGCCAAAGGCAGGCGCTAAACCGCTGCGCCACCCAGGGATCCCTGTTCCATATTTTTTTAACTCTGTTTTTCATATTTTCTAATTTTCTTGTAAATTTGTGTCACATTCTGTATAATTGCTTTTGATCTTTCTCTAATTCACAAATTCTATTTTTTAGTTGAGTCTAATCTACCCTAAAATCCATATCATCCACTCTAAATTCCATATATTCATTTTAAAACTTTGATTATTGTATTTATTTTTTAACTTATTTTGTTTATTTATTTATTAGAGAGTATTAGTAGGAAGAAGGGCAGAGTGAGAAGGAGAGAAAGAAAGAATCTCAGGCAGATTCCCTGCTTATCACGGAGCCCAGTGTGGGGCTTGATCTCAAACCCTGTGATCATGACCTGTGCTGATCATGACCTGCGCTAAAATCAAGGGCCAGATGCTTAACCAACTGAGTCATGCTGGTGCTCCAGGCTCCAGCACCTTTAGCTCTGTGGTCTTTAGAAAGTTACATAAGTTCTATAAGCCCTACTTGACATAGATGTTGAATGGAATTAATGATAATCTCATAAGGATTTATAAAAATAACAATTAAAATAAACATAACAACTCATATAAAGTACATAGCATAGTGTCTGCTAAATAATAAACTATTTATATGTTAGCTATTCTTATGATTAATAAAATGTTAGTTATTCTTATGATTTGGCCTGTGATATGTTTGAGTTTTTGCATTAAGGAGTTATGCATGTGCAATGTGGAATTGGAGCTAGACTATTCCTAGTTATTTCTTTTTACAGATCAAATTTGAAGTGCATTAGACTTGAAGTCAGAAAACTTAATATGGAATTCAATTCACTAACTATGACCATGGATACAACCTAAATCTTAACAACTACATCTATCATGTGAAACATGATAATATCTACCTTGGAGGGTTGTCTTAAGCTTATGAAATATAATTGATAAAGTAACTGCTCTATCTCTATCTATCAGGTTTCATTTTTATTATTTTGTACACTGACAAATGTAGTGAGATATATAGAAATATTAATTTTGTCTTAATCTCTTCCAGTTGGAAGTGGTCAGAGGCATTCATTACTTGAAGAGAGTTAGAATTGTAAATAACAAGCATTTAGAGAAAAAAAACAAAAACAAACCAAAACAAAACCCTGACACTACTTCTAGAGTCTTCTAATCTTCTAAGCAATATTTAGAAGACTCTGCTTTTTATGAAAAGTAGAAAAGTTTCTCAAAATTCAAGAATAAGACTCTTAAGGAAGTAGAGCATAGAGTATATGCCATGATAATAAGCTAAAAATAGAGTTGCAAACTCTTCTGTCTTTCTAGCCTTGGTGGTGGTAGTAGTCATTAATTTGGGGATGATTAATTTTAGTCAATGAGTGTCACCTAACAAGAAAGGAAGGAAGAGAGTGGATGAAGCCAACTTATCAGCATCAAGAAAACCACTATCACTATGGTTTTTCAAGCTCAATTTGTTGTGAAGGAGCTAAATTGATACCTGTGATGCTTTGTTGCCATTTTCGTGACCACCATGTGTCACTTGTGCTGAAGAACTTTGTTAGCTGCTGCTCATGTAACTGGTAGGAGAGAGTCTTGCGTTCACAAGTGCCTGTATGTTGTCTATGGATTCTTCAGCAGAAAAGACATTTGTTCATTACTCAAGATTTTGCTGTCATTCAAAGCAACCTCATTATGAAGAGATCATCCAATTTTTAGTGGCTTGGGAATTTTATGAACACTGAAAACAGCAAGTAAGTAGTTGTAAAGCATTTAATGAGAGAGAAATCTCCTAGTCTTGGTATCTGGATGAGAAAGACTTATGATATGCCCATTATGCTAGAATCCCTTTTTGTCCTCTTCCCAGATAATATAAGCAGAATCTACTTATCTTTGTAGATACATCTTAAATGTCTCACCCACTCTCAATTCTTCCCACACATTCTCAAAGAAGTGTTGATTACCCCTTCCTTTTGGGTAAACCACTATATCTTGTTGTTCTAGCACCTGTCATAGTATGTTGCCAATATTTGTTTACATTTATTTCCACTTCTAGACTATGCAATTAATAGTGTCATTCAATCTTGGCATCTCTAGCATATAATTCCTGGCACATAGAAGACTCTTAGCAAATGCCAAATGAATGAATGAATGTATGTACATATTATTCCCTTCTTGTAAACATAATATTAAGGCTTACTCTGTACAGTATTTCTTTAAAAATCAGAATGAACTTATGTTTTCTGAAAGTGTAGGGTCAGTAGCTAAATGTATGGTATATGCTTAGTAAAAGTGGTGACTATATGGTCTTATATGAACAATATAAGGTATTTCCTACCTTATATTGTGTAATTTTTTTGTGTGCATCTGGAATTCTCTTTCTAACCAAATACTCTTCATTCTCACTTCCAGGATACCTGGAAGTTGGTCTATTATAACAACATTTCAAATATTAAAGAATGTGAAGATGCAAAGTTATTAACATCACAAGTGATAGCCTTGGTGTCATAAAGATGGTAGAGAAGTGGAGAGGGAGAACCACAAATTTCAACATAAATTTTGAATGAGTTATAAGTTCAACCTAGTTGTAAACTAGACTTTGTTTTGAGTAAAATTGTAATATTGAAGTAGAGTCAGTACTATTTATTACACTACTAGTCAATACATTTATGTTCTCCTTCCTAGAACCATATACCACTTTTTCAATGGCCCTCTCAAACACAGTTCCAAACATTTTGATCTCCATCTTCTTATCAAATAAAGTTGGAATTTGCATTCATCTTGGACACTCCTGAAGGCCTACAAAGAGTGCATGGAGCCTTATAAAGAGGAGAGAACCACGGTGAGTTGAATTGTGAGGGTGCTGATACCATGTTCAGCAAGTCCTATTAGGATTGCTGTCCAGTATTTCATTGTCTGTTGTCAATTCTTAGAAAACCTTCTTGGAAAATTGTAAAATAATATAATTTAACCTCAAATATAATAATTATCAAATCTTATCAGCCACCAGCATTACCTGGAGCTTGTAAAAAAACAAAAGTTCTCATCTGTTTGTAGATTTTGTTTCAGTAGGTCTGAAGAGTTGCCTGTGCTTTTTTTTTTTAAAGTTCCCAAAGTGGTTCTGATATTCTATTGAGATCAAGCTTAATACTTGGAGTAACATTTATATATCATGTATTTCATTTCACAGATGTTTTGTACACCAAATAAACCAATTGGGGGTACAATCAAAAGTCCTTCCAATTGCAGACACTGGAAATTAGTGCCTAAATAAACGTTTTGCAAGATGTTTCTGCCAGTGTTAAGCTATTTCAGGGTCTGCAAACATTCCAGGTCAACACTATCTTCTCATCTTTATTCCAAGGCCCACTTAAAAATGTACTCTGAATGAAGGTTTCCTAAACTAATACTACTCATACTAATCTTTTTTCTCTCCATACCTTTGCATCCATAAAGCCTATAGTATCCAACTGAACATTTAAGGATATACCTTTATTAAATGGAATGGTGAGAGTTCTTTGTAATTGCTAACTATGATTCCAATGTTATGTTAACATTCAAATGTTAATCACACGCATTATTCTGTCCTATATTGTTTGCTGTTATATTCCTTTCTTCTCTTCCCCCTATCTAGATTTCAAAGTCTCTGAAAATTACAAGGTCTAGCACTTTTCTGGTCAAAAAAAAAAAAAAATGCTGGTTAACTTGAGAATATGCTGCAAGAAGAAAGGGGGTTGCTAGTTCTACCAAGAGAAGTAATATTGGTATCCAAAAACACAATTAGACTTCCTAAGCTTTCATACTCTCTTTATCCTTTGGAGTGTCAATTATTCTAGCTACTATCTCTTAGTTTTATGTACACAGATTTATCATTTTTTTTTAGACTAAAAATGTGGACTCTACACGTTCAGGGGCTCACATCAATTGGTAAGTCATTTATTCGGTTCAAGCTATTGAGAAAAAGTGAAAGATTCATGTCTTCCTCCATATTACCTCAAAAATTAATTTTTTTCTGAAAATTATTACATGTTTTAGCATTTATGATAGGTGAAAACATTTATAAGGAACTGAACATTAAGAGCCAATTTTGCATTTTGTAGTTGATATATATATTTCCTGGAATTACATGTAAGGGAGGAAAAATTTTTCCTTATACATTTCTGAGTTCTTGGATGACATCTTTATAATAAAAGACAGATTAACAAAAGAAAAACTGAAGTTTATGAACACATGTTCATGTGGGAGATACCCAGGGGAAATGAGTAACTCCCTATACTTGATTAGAATTCAGGGTTAAATACCATCTTAATATAGAAAGGAGACACAGAATGTAGATGTACTCTTAGGGGGGGGGAGTTAATGATTTTTAAGAAAGGTGAATGGGTTCTTAGAAGACCATTTGGGAGATATGATAGTTTGCGACAAAGTGTGGGTGTCATGTCTAATTCTTATCTTCTGTGAGAAGAGTCAATTTTCTCTCATTGATGAAACTCAGGGAGGGAACTTATGACAATTGCGTTCTTTTTGGAGGATCTATCTTTAGGCAGATAAGGGAATTCAGAGAAAGCTTATCTGTGCATTTACTAATTTCCAAGGGCCTACAGATCAAAATAATCATTATACCAAAGCAGCATATTTTGGGGCAGCATATTCTGCTATTCTTCCCACACATTAAGGTTTTAGATATTCTATCCCTCACATATTTCTTTCTATTTTCCAGTTTGAATACCAATACAAGAATTTTTCTCAATAACATTTAGAGTTCATATTGTTTATTTCACAATGCCAGTTAATTAACTTCCACAGCAAGGAAGGACACATTGTGAATTATACAGGTTTGAGGACATCATCTTATTTATTCACCATATTTGCTTGGCCTAATCACACAAGTGAGGGGAAGCCCAAATTCTCAATGGCAGGAATGACTTGCTTATCTTCAATATCAGTAATATAAAACTCACAAACAAAATTCTATGAAGTGTCTTTTATAGATGGTTGTAACTATAGTGTAGAAATAACTTTAAGCTTTTTTGCATTTTCTATATTTTAACAAAAAAAAACATAATTTGTAGTCCCTTCATGTGTATTTGAATATAATAACTAAATAGTTGTCTATAACATTGGGTCAGCTGGGTCTACTCATTTTAATTCCAGAGTTTTAATTTTTAATTTGGAAACAAGATATAAAATGAAAGCATATGGGAAAGAAATAGCTTTATAGTTATAAATTTCATTGATTATGAAGTCAATTTACATCTTTATTTTAAAAACTGTTATATGTTCCTGCTTAAAAGTATTGTTTATAAATGTTCTAAACTTGTCATTTTGATGATGAAAATGAAGATAGGTTTCAAAAGTTGTAAATGAGTAAGGATCAAATACAGGCTAGAGAAGAAATACAAAAATGTCTAGCTATTGGACTAGATTGAAGTGCTATTGTTTAAGAATGGAAACTAGGAGAAATTTCTTTCACAGGAAAATAAACAATATAGATGAAGATGTAGATATTGAAAGAATTGCTACAGACTGAAGGAGAACTTGTTGAAAACTTGAAAGTTCTTTGTCAAAAACTGAATTCAGAAATTTGTAGAAGTACTATTCCTCATCTCATCTGCCACAATGCATCCAATCAAAAGCATGACCACAAGGTAGCCAGCTGAAAATGCACCAGGTTCTTTAGCTTACAATTCCTATACTGATTGATTGTCTAATTGATTAAAATATTTCTTGATTCAACAAAGATTTTTTGTTTTGTAGTCTTTTACCTTCTTCTAGGTGCTCTGCTGGACTCTGAGCATAAGAATGGATGAGAAATGATGCCCATATTGGGAAAGCTCAGAGAGCTCCTTGTCCCAGGTGTTGCTGATGGAGAGTAGCAGAGCTAACGTGATAATCCAGGTTGTCATGACTCCTGGTTTAGTGCTCAATCTGTAAGGCCATGGTGCTTCTAAAGTTTAAAAGTCTGAACAATGCCAAAACAGAGAATGCTTGGCAGTGACATAAATGAATCAGTACCTCTAACTCATGATAGGTTAATAAAGACCTAGGTATTTTGGAACTATTAAAAGCAAACCTACAGTATCTGAGGTAATGGACCTTAACATCTGTACAATAGGGATCAAATTCTAAACCTAAAAAAAAATCCCCAAGCAAAAGTCCTAAAACATCAAAGGTATTGGTTTTAAAATACAAAATCACTAAAGCAAGTACTTAAAGTATCAAGACAAGTATTTAAATGTAATTGAGGTTCTTTCTTAAGTACTCAATTAAAGCGATTCTACATATATAAGATAGGAAATCTTCAATTTCCAGCTTGAGCAACTCTTCCTTGCTCTTTGCTGTAGGAGAAAGACTTTTAAGACTTGGTGGTTGATTGCACATGTATCCCTTCATCAAGAAAATAAAGCAATCAAAGCAGGACAAAAGGAATTCACAATTATTGAGTATCCTCTGTGGGTCCTTAGCTTTATGTCTGTCATGTCCTTTAATCATCAAAACAACTTTATGTGGTAGGCATTATTGTCTTAATTTTACTAAAAACTGAATTTGAATATTTTAATACTATGCCCAAGGACAGTTAGTTAATGGAAAAGTCAGAAATGGAACAAGGCTAGTTTAATTCCAAGGTTCATGTTCTTTGCAGCATACCATTCCACCTCCAAGGCTTAGAGCAAGCTTCAAATGAGAGGGGAAAAAAATCACCTAAAGGCGAAGTAGGGAAGATGAAAATCAAGAAGGGCTAACATTTATATTTTTGTTGAATAAGCAAATATATCAGCAGAAGGGCTAGGTTTATAATCCTTGTTATTCTCTGATCAAAATCACTTTCCACATGTGCTGCCAGAGACAGAACGGAACTCAGTTCCCTTCCTTGTGTTATATGTACCCAGGAGCACACCCTAATACTCAGAGAATCTTCTGAGAGTCCTGCTTCCATTGAGAAGTAGGAAAATAAAATTCTGGACTTTGGAGGCAGAGGCCCTTTGTTTAAATACCACTTTTGCTACCAAGTGATCTATCTATCTATCATCTATCTATCTATCTATCTATCCATCTATCTTTCTATATAGACAAATTATTTCACCTTTTTGTGCTTTGGGTGTTTCAATGGGAATAATAATAATTATTTTTCACTCCTTAGCTTGTGGGGAATAAATAAGATGAGACATATATAAAGGATCTAATATTGTGTTTAATCTAAAGTGTGTACTCTGGTGAGACAGCGTCAGAAAAAAAATCAGATTTAACAGGGAACTTTCCTAATAAATTACCTTGTTTCATAAATTTGTATCAAATCATTCTATATATAAGATACTATAGGGAATATTCAGAAGAATATTATCTATTCCCTCAAGTAGCTTACCTTCTATTTAGGGAAATGAGACCTAGCCAAGATAAAACAACTGAGACACTTCTAATCCTCCTGGAATTTCTTTCAAAAATCTGAATATCTTTGTAGTGATTTTAAAGCATGACAATTTTAACTAAGCACTGGTTTTGAAGAGTTATATCTCTGCCTGAAGATATACTTTGATGGCCATAATCTTTGTCTTTCTGCTTCAATGACATGGAGATGGGTTGGATGCCAGGGTGTCAGAGAATCTTCCTAACTGATTAGACTGCTATAGACATAACAAAGGCCATACTTTAAATTAGCTCCAACAGTCTAATCAGAGTGAACAGACTACTTGGGTCTGTGATGGAGACATATTGGCAGCTGATGAAGGCTGTCCAGAGGGATTTTGGTGAAAAACCAAAGTATATTAATGCTGAAAGCACTTTGAGTCCAGTGTAAGGATTAAGCGTGATTTAGAGAGAAATATTTATTCTAATAATTTATTTCTGCTCTAAATTTTTCCCTTAAAATTTGTCTTTGTATATTGGCTTTAAGAATCATGCAAAATAAGGGATCCCTGGGTGGCGCAGTGGTTTAGCACCTGCCTTTGGCCCAGGGTGCAATCCTGGAGACCCGGGATCGAATCCCACGTCGGGCTCCCGGTGCATGGAGCCTGCTTTTCCCTCTGCCTATGTCTCTGCCTCTCTCCTTCTCTCTCTGACTATCATAAATAAATTTAAAAAAAAAGAATCATGCAAAATAATATTTTTTCTCATTTCTTTCATGAGTGACTTAAAAATATTGATCTTTTTAAATAATCACACTCAGGAGTATTTTGATACTGTAGACCACCTCATCAAGATGCCCACTACCATATGGGGCCAAATACCCTAACTGCAGATTCAGGTCTTTTGATTGAAGGAGCAAATTGCATCTTAATTCTGCAACCTTGAGGATATTCATAATGTAAGGAAATATTGCATCATTGGTCATTAGAAGGAGTCTCATAATGAACTTTTCCAGAATTTATTTAATTAACTACCTATTTTTTAATCTAAATAGAAAACTGTCTTCACTTGAGTTTCCTGGGAAATAAATTTTGAGTCTGAGGCTTCCATGTTGGATGTTTACTGAGGAATGCTCTCAGGAACAACACCTGTGATGGAGTAAAACAGAAGAAGAATGACAGGGATCCCTGGGTGGCACAGCGGTTTGGTGCCTGCCTTTGGCCCAGGGCGCGATCCTGGAGACCCGGGATTGAATCCCACATCGGGCTCCCGGTGCATGGAGCCTGCTTCTCCCTCTGCCTCTCTCTCTCTCTCTATGACTATCATAAATAAATAAAAATTTATTTAAAAAAAAAAAGTAGAATGACAGAGGGAGGAGTTCAATTGTGATGCCATCACAACAAAGCTTCACAGGATCCTAAAGAAAACTCTGGAACTGGAATGGCTCTTCAGAGTTGGACCTTTATTTTCTATTCATCAAAGACCTATGGGATTTGAGCTGTCCATAGGAAAGGGAGGTAACCTTGGGTGACATTGCTCTTTTCTGTCAGTTTCCAGAGGATTCATCTGAGAACTTTTAAATATTAGCTGAGGCATCCAGCAATTGAGAGAATGAGTGTCTCAACATCTATTACAGGTCACTCATTGAATTTCTCAGATCCATTTGCTTTTCATGATAAGTTCTAGGAACACTTTCTCCAGGATTCTGATAGGTCTCTCTGGGAGAAATTTGCCTGAGAAAGATTAGCGGGATGCCTTACTGGCCCATTTCTATAATTGTTCTCAAGACTGCAATTGATACTCCTTGTCTCCTTCCTCTACTAACTTCTATTACATTTCCCTGACTCATGGGTACCATCTTTTTTGGTCTAGATTACTTGACTGGAGATGATCCAGACTTCAGTCTTGAGGAGTGTGAATCTCTGATCCCTATACTCAGGGCTGTTACACATGTCCATTTATTAATAAAATTGGGCAAAGGAATAACAATGGGTCAACTGAGTACCAAACATATGCCCCCATTGTTTAACAGTAGCCTTATCACTTACTGATCAAGGTCCAATGCTTCTAACAGTCTGGCTACTCCTTTCCTTCTCTGCAGGTGTCTTGACAGGAGGATTCTGTGTCTGATCAGGTAATAGTCTTAGCTTAAAGCTTAATGAAACTCTTGTTTTGTTCCCTGATGAAAGCATTTCCCTTTGGGGAACTAGACCACTGTACTTATGAAACCCAGATTATCAAGAATGAGAAGCACAGATTCCCCAAGTGGGGACTCTCTTACTTCTAGTTCATGGCTTTTAGGTCCATATATTCTATTTATTGAAGGCATAGCATATTGTAAGTGTTGCATATTTAGAACGCATTCTTCATGAGAAAAATATTGTCCTATCCATGTGAAGAGTCATCTCCTAATTGTTATCTCACTTCTGCCTTCAAACAGTTCTTCCATCACCCTATCAAACCAACAGATTCTGGATGGTATAGTATATACATGTTCCATGGTCATGTCCATGGTGATATACTCACTGACATGATTCCTTTTTTGTAAAGTGGTTTCTTTGTCTGGAAAAACGTTAGAAGGAATTTCATGCTGATGGATCACACACTCTATACATCCTAGCATAAAAAGTAAGGCGAACCCATACATGGAATGTATATCCATTTTGTTCAAGATGAACAACAGCACCTTCTAGAGTAGAAGAGTCTGATGTAATCAATTTGATACTAAGTGTCTTTTTTTATCTCCCTGAGGGATGGTGACATATCGGACCCAGGATTCATCTCTTGTCATCACTTTAGATCTCTGTGGCTGGCTATTTGGATATTTGTCATTGGGAGCAATGGCTAGATCAACTTTAGTGAGTGAGTCCATTCTGGACCCATGACTATATAGTCTTCATTCTATCATCTTAGATTCTTATGCCCATTGTGTCAACAATGTAATGGCCATTGGATGGCTGGTTAACATCAACCAACTGGATCTTCCTATTTCAATATTTATTGAATCCTTCTTCTGTGGAACAGGTGCTTTCTTCTAGGCTTTCTCCTGGCATTTTGTTTGTACATTCATTATGATTCTAATTACCTGAGGACTTGTTATTTTGCTGCCCAATATCCATTGACCCTTCCTAATGGTTTATTCTATTGGAATGATTAATTCAATTATTAAAATGATGACTTTTTCATTTCACTCTTCTTTCTAAAGGCACTTGATCTATCATAGGCCAGTACTATACTTCTTCCCTGGAGAGAAAATGGTCATTTTACCTAAGAGGGTACAGCTTCACCAGACCTTGCTATCACTACTCTGTGATGGTTCTTGCATCTTAGTCTTCTTTCTGGCCTTGGTGGCTGTCAGTGCTCTAGTCTGGTTCTTCAGCTTCCCATTAATTCTGGGAATCTCCTCAATTCATTTGATGTGTTCCTTTGCCCATAATATATCCAGAAGATAATATCCAAATTGACCTACACAAATTTGCTTATTGTTAGATATTTTTCTTGCAACTAGACTGTGAGCCACTAGAGAGCAAGAGCCATGATTTATGTATCTTCTTGTCTTTTGTAGTGCCAAGAAGAAATGTAGTTGTTAAATAAATGCTGCATTAAATTTAATCAATCATCAAATGTTTTTAGCACCTTTCTTGTGAAGGCTATGTTGTTTACTTACATGAGCATGTCACAGTCTAAGTCCAAAAGAATAGTCAGAATCAACTTCACTTTGACCTAAGCCTTTCTGAGAGAACTTTTGGAAGAAATAGACAGGATTTCCTACCTAAAAGTATACAGGAATGAAATGAAGTAAAGCCCTTCATGTACCACTTAGCAAAAAATCTTCAAACTTCTCTGCAAATTCTAGTGATCCAAAACTTTCTGAATCTGTAAGTTGCCTTTGATAACATCTAACTCTCCTCTCTCATGGACACCTTTTCATGTTGAGGCATTTGAGGTGCCTATTTTTATATTTTGATCTTTTCTTCTAGTTAATTGTTTATTCCACTGAGGCCCAGGATTGAAATCTGTGCTCTGTTACTTCTCTACTTATTTGCTCTCATACTTCATATGTATGAAGTAGGAAGATGGTTTCCAAATCTTTATCCCAAAGCATAATTTCTCAGCTGTGCTCCAGTTTTATATCTGCTCCTGACTGAGTGACATGGGCATATGCATATACTGCCACCCATCAAAGCTAAATCTGGCACAAATTGAACTTCTCACCTTTTAAACTGTCACCTTGTCATTTTTCCCACCATCATTAAAACTACCATCAGCCCTCAGATTTAGAAAGGGAAATATAGCCTCTATTTTATTACCCTATTCATATAGATTAAGTCTACATGAGTCACATTTCCCCAAAATATCTTCTTTACCTCTCTTCATATATATGTGTGTGTGTATATATATATATATATATATATATATATACACATATATATATATGCCAAAGAAAGAAATAAACAGATATGTTTGCATTGGAGGAAGGGAATTCTTATATGACGTGCCTTTTCTTTATCTCTCAAAGACAGGCTAAGTGTTGAGGGCCTTTCATTTGTTTTCTTTCAAGTGGTATCCAGAAACGCTCAAATTTGTGTGCCTCCTCCCAATCCTGCAGAGTTGGGCTGGCTTTCTGCATATGCTCATGAGCCATCTGCAAAGAAGCACGCTCATCTTCTGTGGGGGCACATATGGGGAAACTGCCACACTGCCACAATAAGGCATGCAGAGCATTGGGGTTGTCCATGGCCAGTCAGGTGTCCATGGTGACGTGTCCCATGAAGCTCATGGATGGATTTCCTGATGGAATCTACACAGTAATTAGTAGAATCTATGGCCCTTTGATGAATTCTGAGCCCTGGTTATTTAGAACCAAAGTCCCTGCTCCCAGAACATATCTTCCTTGCTCCCAGGCTCTCTCAATCACCTGGCCATACCAGTTTTAGGTAGGATGAGAAAGAAGGAAGCAGTTTCTTGGGCAGCATCCTGCCTGGCTGGAAAAGATAGGCTCTCCCTCACTGAGTTCTCACTTTTCTACGTGGGAGAAATCATTGGCTGAGGGGAATCTCTCTTGTGCTGCCTTTGGGAGATGAATGACACAGATAAAGTAAAACTGTTCTTGCCTTCTTCAATGCATCTATTTTTGGGTTTTCCTGTTCCACTGATGTTCTGGAACTTCTCTGCTTGACTCCCAGACTCCCGAAAAAGTATTCTTGTCTTTGGGTGGTTGTCAAATCAGTATTCTGTCAGGGGATGACAGTGGAAAACTCCCATCCTACCATCTTGCTGATGTTACCCAACTGGTACTATTTTTAAGAATATATTATTGAATTCTCTTTGCTAGTATTTTAAGATTTTGTTTTCATTATTTATAGGTGAGATTTGTCCTTAATTTCTTTTCTTTTCTCTTCTTTTTTTTCTTTTCTTTTTTTCTTTTCATTTCTTCTTTTCTCTAAGCATTCAGACTTTGAAATACTATTATACTTGCTTTATAAAATGAATTGGAAATGTTCCTGCTTCCTACTCTGGGATAGTATAATATTGGGACATTTAAAAGTTGGGAGTAATTCGTTTGAGGCCATCTGGATTTATTATTCACTGTGGAAGTGCCTCAATATTTGTTTCTTTATTTTTTTCTATTGTAATTGGTTTGTTTATTCATGGTGTCTCACTAGAAATAATTATGATGAGTTGCATTTTTCTAAAACGTATTCATTTCATCTAGTCCTCAGTATCTTATGATGTTTAAATTTTCAATGTCATTTGTTTTCAAATTTTGTGTATTTGTGCTTTCTTGATCTTTTCATGATTACGTTAGGCAATGGTTTTTCTAATTGGTTGATATTTTTAAAGAGTAACTTTGACTTCTTTTCTTCATTTCTGTTTTCTACCTTGATATTTTCTGTCTTTATCTTTATTAATTCTCTTATTTAATTTTCTTGTGTACTTTTTCTAGCTTTTTTTTCTTAGTTATTAACTCATGTATCTTTATTGATAGAGATACTTACTGATACACATTGTCCTTTAACTTTAATCTCGAGTACTTTAACTTGAGATCATAGATTAGAAATGTTATGTTTTTGGGGTGCCTGGGTGGCACAGTTGTCTAAGCATTTGATTCTTGGCTTTGGCTCAGGTTGAGATCTCAGAGTTGTGAAATTGAGCCCCGCATCATGCTCTATGCTCAGTGCAGAGTCTGCTTAAGACTCTGTCCCTCTGTCACTCTTCCCAACGTGCTCTGTCTCTCAAATAAATAAATAAATAAATCTTATTAAAAAATGTTTTGTTTCCATTATCATTATTTTTAAGATGTTTCAAATTTTATATTTTGTTTTCCATTTTACCTGAAAGTCCTTTAGTAGTATGTGTTAAATTTCCTGGTATATGGGCTTTTTCGGTTTTTCCTTAATTTTTTTAGTTTCTAATTTAATTGAATTATTGTTGGAATTCATAGATTGTACTATTTGTATTCTTTGAGATGCATTCAGATTCTATTTTACAACCTAGGAGATGATCAACTAATGCAATTGTTATATTCACATGGGAAAAGAAAGATACATTCTTTATTATGGGGGTATACAGTTCAATGAATATCTATGAAATTCACCTTATTGATTATGCTAAGTCTTCTGTATCCATACTATTTTTTTTTTGCCCATTTTATCTGTCCTAGATTGAGAAAATGATGTTAAATTTTTGTATTATCAATGTGTTCTATTTCTCCTTGCATCTCCTAGAGTTTCTGGCTTATGAAAATTGTTGCTCTGTTATTAGATGCATAAATAACTATCATATCTTCATTGTGAATTGTGGTTCTTAGCAAAATAGAGTGTTCTTTCTCGATTTTATTGATTGTTTTTGTCCTGTATCTTACCTTCTCAGATACCTGTATCACATTCTTTGTTTTCTTTTTATTTGCATTTGCCTAGAATATGTTGAATAATCTTGGATTTATTTCACTATCAACTCTAAAATGTATTTCTGATAATATGTAGGTTAATCACTTATATTTATTGTTAATTGGCATAACTGCCTGTAGTTTCTATCATTTACTTTAATGTATAAGAGCATAATTACATGTACATGTTTTATATAAATTTATTTCCATTATATAGATTATTATATTTAGTATTCCTTTTCATGTTTATCTATTGGTATTTTTAAAAAACATTTTATTTATTAACATGAGAGACACAGACAGAGAGGCAGAGACACAGGCAGAAGGAGAAGTAGGCTCCCCAGAGGGAGCCTGTTGCAGGACTTTTTTCCAGGACCCCAGGATCATGACCTGAGCTAAAGGCAGACACTCAACCACTGAGCCACCCAAGTGCCCCTATCTATTGGTATTTAATAACGTTTTTACTTTTTGTTTTAATGATTACCTTATATTAGTACTTTACATAATACCTGTAATTCCTCCCCCCCCTCCTTTTTTTTCTTTTTGACTACTATTAGTTACCTACTATAAGTAATACTGAAATAGAGGATTGCTTTCTTTATCTTTCATTTCCAGTCTCCCATTATTTGATGCTTTCCTCTATTCTTCACCATTTTTGCAATGATTGTCTTATTCCTACGTAGTCATAGGATACAGCTATTACATACAATAATGTTTGCCATACAAACATTTAAGCATATATTTTTACTTGAATTAACATGCATTTAAACACACACATATACACACATTATATATACACATTATGTGTATCTATAGATAAACATAATTATTTATATATAACTTGTTCTATAATAGATTCCTCAAGAAGAGCTCATAGAAAAAAATTTCTTGAACTCTTGAATGCTTGTAACAGTTTACTTATGTCTTTATATTTGATGGTCACTTCAGCTGAATATAAAGTCTTTGGCAAACATTTTTTTTTTAATTTTCTTGAATATTTAAATATGTTCATCCATAGTTTTGGGGCCCAAAACATTTCTATTGGAAGTTAAATAACAATCATATTTTATTTTCCTTGTAAGTAAAGAACTTGGTGTTTTTGCTTAATTACCTAACTTTTTGTTCCTTTAAAGGCCAGCATTTATAAGAATATGACTTATATTGGCTCTTCAGGGTTAATTTTTCCACCTAAGCATTATGGTTTTTGTATAGCTATTTCAAGTTTTATTTTAATTTCACACTTTAAAACTTACTTTTTAATATTTGTTCTTTTCCAGAAATTTGTATGTATACTAGATCTTTTTAGCTGTTTTATGTGGCTTGTACAATTACTTTCATGTTGTAGGTGAACACTTGAAACTTATTGTTTTTCTGTAGATGTTTCGTTCTTATAGTTTTCTCTTTTTTATTGCAAGTATAATTGATATATAACATTATATTAACTCCAAGTGTACAAAATTATGATTTGATATTTGTATTTATTGTAAAATGATCACTACAATAAGTCTAGTTAACATCCATTACCATATGTAGATATAATTTGTTTATTTCTTTTGAGATTATTCAATGGCATTCTTCCCTATTACAGGTCTCTTAGCATAGTTAGGGCCTGGAGTCATGGGACTGAATAAATAAATGCTTATGGGCAGCCTGTATACTATCTAGTCAACACTGGGTGGTTGTTTTTTGCTTCATGGTTGTGATGGGGCAAGCAATGGATCTCTTAAGGACAGAATTGAGAGAGCCAAAAATATAGCTTAAAAATGAGTCAACATCCTAAACTTCTACTTTTGCTTTTGTCGTCCTCTGAACTTTATATTGTCATTCCTGATAATATATTTTCACCCCAAATCACACACACACACACACACACACACACTCACACACACTGTGTTAGGATTCTCCAGAGAAACAGAACCAATAGGATGTGTATGTGTATGTGTTTGTCTACACACATGCATATATATACCTATACATATATATATACCTATATAAACAGAATATATATATATTCTATATATATAAATAGAATGTGTGTATATGCATGTATATATTATATGTATATAATATATATAATATATATAATATATATTATATATAGAGAGATATATATGAGAGAGAGAGATTTAATAGAAGGAATTTGCTGTTATGATTATGGAGGTTGATCTGTCCTAAGATCTGCAGGTGAGTTGACAAACTGGGGACCCAGAGGAGTTGATGGTATAATTCCAGCCTTAGTCTGATGCCCTTAGAACCAGGACACAGATGGTCCAATTCTAATTTAAAGACAACATCCTACAAACCCAGGAAGATCTGATGTTTCTGTTTGAGCCAAAAGAAGGAAAAAGCCAATGTATGAGTTTGAAGGCAGTCAGGTAGGATTAATTCTCTCTTGTTCAGGGGAAGGCCAGTCTTTTTGTTCTATTCATGCCTTCAACCAATTGATAAAGCCACGCCCTTTTAGAGAGGGCAATCTGTTTTACTCAGTCTACAGATTTAAATGATAATCTCATTTAAAAACACATTTATCAAAACACCTAGAACAGCATTTGACCAATTAACTATACACCCTGTGATCCACTCAAGGTAACCATCAAGGACACACTTCCAATCCAAGATGGCCTTCAATGTCCCCATGGTTTTCTGTTAGTTTTAGTGTTGGTTTCTTTTTTAAAATTATTTTTTTAATTAAATTCAATTTGCCAACATATAGTATAACACCCAGTGCTCATCCCATCAAGTGCTCTCCTTAGTGCCCATCACCCAGTGTTGGTTTCTTATATCCATGCTTCTACCTTTATTTTCTGAGGTCTACAGAGTTGATTTTGATAGAAGCCATTAAACCCATTAGCCCAGGCTAATTTTCTATCATGTCAGGGACTTCCTAGCCACAATTCCTGGATTATTTATATCAGCACCAATATCTTTTTTCTGTATAAGAGTAAATTGCTTCTCTTTTCCTAAATTAACTTCTACTGTATCCATCTTTTTCCCCAGTCCCCATTATATTGTCCATTACGCTGACCCAAGAACCTTATATGTATATCTGCATCCATGTATTTATTTCTGCTCTATCTAGACCAATAAGAATATTCCTCACATAGACACACCATCAATGTTTATTAAGTAAACAGATAAATGAATGGATAATAAGTAGAAGAATGAAATAATCACTGAGAACAAATATTTAATGCAGAAATCATGAAACACTATGCAAATAAGAGAGAAATACATGTTATGAATGGTGGTAGAAAGTCATCCAGTTGAGATGTGAAACATTATAAAACACTTTCTAGTTTTAAAACATAAGATTAAGCAATAGAAATTGCTGGTTCTTGTGATAACTTTTTAGATCTTATTATAGTTCCAAGTAATTCTCATTTATTTTATTTCAATTTGAGTATGTGTGTGTTGCTGTTCATTTTGAACATGCTTCAACTAGATTTGGCTTGTGTCTATATGCCAGATACTAGGAAAAACTCTTAGGGGATTATTCTATGACTTGTTAAGTCCCTAGATGTTTCAGAAATTCATTGTCACCTTAATTAAAAAGCCTTTCTTTCTTACTTTTTCTTTCCTATCCTACCTCCTATATCCTCCTTGCACTCTCTTTTACTTCTTTTAGCAGGAATAAGTGGAAGTTTTGAATTGTTTTTGGAGCATTCAGTTGTCTTTGGGGAATTAATCAGCATGCTTGACTTCCAAGAACTCTTAAAGTAAAATGATTTGACAAATTGTAAATTTAACCCTACTTTGATAGCTTCCACTGTGTGGTTTTCTTAAACAGAGATCACATTTTATATTAGTTTGGTTTAGAAAATAATTTTCTTATGAAGTTGAAAGAACATACCAATGAAAATTAGAGAAGAAATGATATTTTTAGTTAGCTTAATCTGGTAGATTTGTATAACTCTTCCATTGTTTATTTTTAAATTTATCTGAGATTCTCTTTTAAATATATCCAAAAATAGGATGTCTATCTCTCTACCAAGAAGTTAATTTTTAAAAAAACTTCAACTCATATTTATTGAGCACTTACTTGTTATATACCAATGTTCTAAGCTCTGTTCTAGGACTTGGGAATATAGATAACATAATAACTTTTCACAGCATGGTCTTGTTATTTATCTTTAACTTTATGCTGATTTTATATCTTTGTCTCAATTAAATATACAAATAAAGAGTAATGAGAAACAAGAACATATAAATGTTCAAATACAAATACAAATGAATGAATATTGAAATAATACAGGTAAATTAATAAACTATTGTTTGTAATTCCTTTGATTTATACTTACAACCAATAGGCAATACTCTGGAAATATTACTAAGTGCTTTGTTTTTCATAATTCAAAGGAAATGTGCCTAAAATAAACTTGCACCTTGAGTTTTATATTCTCAATATTATTTTCTTCAATTCATAGCTAAAACATATATAATTTCAATCAAGTTATTACTACAAATTTTAATTTATATTAGAAACACTTTTGTCAAATAGTGTTTTTTCTTCTTCAACATTCTGAGTATTAATAGAAGGGAATTTTCATCCATTTAACATTCAACAAATATTTAATAATCCTTCCTAACATGCTGAATAGTAGATGTAGAATAATAAAAAGACAAGGCATATAATCAAATCAGAGCTATAATTCTAAAAGTTATGAAAACAGTTGTAACCTCAGATCTCAAAGAAGAAACAAATCACTCAGACTAAAGTGTGGAAAATTAAAAATTGTACATGATTATGTTGTTTATTATTTTTTCATAAGAAAATTAAAAATTGTACATGTGTTGTACTTAGGGGCATTGTTGCTTTAGATACTACTCTAGGATGACCTTGAGTTTTCAATAGCCCTTAAGTAATGAGATCTACGTAGAAAAATTAAAAACATAGAATCTATGTGATAGCCTTGAAAGAAACTAGCTATTTCCACCCTGACACAGGAATATATGTGTATATATCTCACAGATATAGCTGCTTTTGAAAATTGACTTCATAATTCCTTGGCTTATCTTTGTTTGTTTGTTTGTTTGTTTGAAGTAGGCTCTACACCCAGTGTGGAGCCCAACATGTGGTTTGAACCCATGACCCTGAGATCAAGACTTGAACTGAGATCAAGAGTTGGATGCTCAATCAATTGAGCCATGCAGGTGCCCCTCATTAGAGCTTCTAATTAGAATTACTGAAAAGGTCAACACTATAGAATCTCAACCTCTTCCAACAATAAAGTATTTCTAGAAGATCATTATTTGCTTCTCCTGAGATTTGCACTAAAGAAATAATGATAAATAAGACTAAATCAGCTGCTATTTACCCATTGCTTACCATGTGAAAAGTATTCTTATAGATACTGTGAGTGATAAAAACATCAATAAGGCAGGCTCTGTCCTCAAGTGTTTTATAATCTAGTTAGGCAAGCTATGATATGCAATGTGCTGCATTCAGAGGAAGCCTCCATGAAGGCCTGATCAAAGAGATAGAGTAAGTTCATCTTAAAGGATCGGTATTCCTCACACTTTACATTCATTGAGAGAAGGAAATATGTTGCATATATCTTTCCATCTCCATGTTGCTTAGAACAATGTTTTAAACTCAATAGAAACTCGACAAATATTTTCCAATTGAACCCATATAAGAAAAAACAATAATGGAAGGCATTCTAGGGAAAATGTGAATAATTTTAATAACAAATATAACTACAATTTTTATTACAGCTGACATTTGTTAGGTACTGCTCTGTTTAAATGTGCTGACTCATTTATTAATTTTTCAGAACTCTATTGAAATGATTGATATCATTATGCCCATCCTAATGAAGAAGAAACTGAGGCACAAAAGTTCAATAGCTTGTTCAAGATCATACAACTAGTTAGTGGTTGAGCAACTTATTCCCAGGGGGTCTGGTTTCAGCATCTGTGCTTTTAACCACTACACAATGTTTCTCAAAGCTGTGGGTAATATAAAGAATGATATGACATGGTCACTGCCTTTGAAGAACTTATTATTTAACTGGGGAAAATTGTATAAATTTGGGACATTTAAATAGCTGAATAGTAATAAATACATTAAAATTCTAGCTTTTGCAACTGATTTTAAAATGAGGAGTAAGGGCATACCTGATTTCATTAGAGAAAGGGGGGATTACTGAAATTTGTGGTACTCCAGGAAAACTTCCTGGAGGAAGAGGAACTCAGATTAGAGTCCCAGGAAGGTGAGTGAGATCAAAGTAGGGAGACTCTGAGCAGCAAAGAACTATGCTCTGGGAAAAAAATTACAGACCACACCATCTGAAAAGATGATTCCCTGTTTGGGAGTTGGTGGTAATGGTCAGAAAAATCTGAAGCAAATCTGTCTGAGGCTCCTGGTAGAGAAGCCTGCATGGCAGGCTGAAATGGACTCTTCTTGATTCCTCAAATCTGATGACACTTGAATTAGGTCAAAGCAAGGTCACCTTGTACCCAGGGTTCAGTGGCTTTCAGAAATCCTTCCCAGAATAAACCCCAATAGTCTGCAGTGTTATCTCCATGAAGGGTTGGCACAAGTTTAACTTTGAAGTTCTTGATACTTTGGAGACTTCAGACTTCTTTTCAGACTATGTGAAATCACTTCCTCTTCCTTTTGGTCATCCTTAATGGCAAGCCACCTTTTTATCTCCCTGTCCATGGCACTTAGCATAATCACTTCCAAAAGTTTAGGCATTCTCAAAAGAGAAGGAACATACCTCTTCATCCTTTTGTAAATGTGCTCTGAGGCAAGAGATCAAAAAGTCTGTTTGGAAAAGAGGAGTGAGTACAGAAATAAGAGACAGTAAAACATAGAATAAACAGAAATAAGCCCCTCACAGATTTATTTATCTATGAGTTTCATCAGAAGGTGACTTGTTGGTAACATGTCACATGGAAGGTGAAAGACTCACATCAAATATTTTAAAGTATCACTGAGCGTCTTTCTTCTAAAACCCGGGTTGTTCTCACAAGGTTCACATTGTTTTAAAACTGTTTGGCATGGCTGGACTTTACCTCTATGGTACAGTAGAATTAGAAAAAAAAAAAAAAAACCTGTGCCTGCTTTTGGAAGACAATATTGCACTAAATATAGTGCAATATTCCACAGCTTATAAAATCAACTACGCGGCACAAACCTGAAGACATCTTCAAAAGAAATATGGCAAGAAAAGTACATTGCCTGTTGTAGTCATACCTGCCATTTCCCTCACGGAATTTCACTAAAGTGGCTGGACATCTGCATTCCACATCCTGGCTGGCATTAATGTGCTTTTTCTATAAAAGGAGAGGAGGACAAAGGGAAAAGCAAAATGTGCTCCACAATGGAAAATGTGATCCTCAGCCACCAGGATAAAATTACATTGACAGTGGGGGAGTTACTTTCTTCCTTCGAAGAACAATGTTTGATGTTTGAACTAGACTCTCTGGTGATGAAGCTCATAACTTGGGAGATAAATCAGGTTCAAATTTAGAAAAGAATTTTCAGAAGTTGCTTAGCAGGGTAGTTTTAGAGGTTAACATATGAATAGAGGTTACACTATGCCTTGTCTGTCTGTCCTGTGTTCATTGGACAGAGATAATATGGCTTCTTCCCCTTGGTAGCACACAGAAAGAAATTTAAATTCTGCTATAATTATTCATTATAAACACGGTGACATTTTAATATCTATAAAATGTTTAAATCTTGTCTAGTTTCTGCCTCTTTTCTCTCTTTATGTTGATTTCTACATCTTTTCTTATTTATCTCTTTTGTGCATCACACATATTTTACTATGAACTCGATTTTGTGGGTGAAAGGCCACAACTAACTGTTTGCATGCCTTATCTCTGCCCTAGAGAGTGGTAACTCACAAATGAGCCAGCTGCACCTACTGTACATAAAACAGCAACATCACTTTGATCTCTCCCTTAATGTGCTAGGTTTAGATTACTTTGTGAGCAAAAGGGGTGAAAGGTGGCCGGATACTATTTTAACTAACTACTGGGGGCAGTATTTATTCATGGTGCAGATTTTTAATAGGAAAGATGGAACATGAAAGCCTGTCAAATGTACTGTTCAAACAGTCTGACAACACAGAATTTTTTACAGATGAAAGGTGAGGAATCTCCAACTTCTCAGGATAACATAAATCATATGGAAAAAGTAAGACATGCAAAAAAGCCAGATAGAAAACTCTTCCTATCCCCTTATGATTGCATGAAACCCTGCCGTAAAACCAGAGGACCACCTCAGAGTTGGATTTGTCATGTAGAAAGGGAACACAGTGAGCATTAAAAATACGCACTTTGAGAAAGATTCTCATTACATTTATGATTCATGTAATATTGCTTTATTAAGAACTGGGTGTTTTAAGGAAGTGTCTTCTCCAATTTGGTAACAAGGTGGAAACCAGAAATACACAAGAAATATACAAGGATACTATCCTCCAGGATTGGAAAAGGGGTTTTATCTGGAACCATCTATCGGACTCTGACTCCTATCATGTTGATTCAGAAATAGCTTGAAAATTCTGCCCTTGCCTTTGATGAGAGCTTCATCTTTCCTTTCTTGGCTTACCACAGCTTTTTCCTAAAACAGTGATTTTCAGTCTTTCTTGCTTTCTGCCCCCAAACACTGGTGGTACTTGATGTATTCCTGTTGGTTACAGTTGGCTCCCTGACTATCAAGGCAGAGGGAGAGGAGGTAAAGAGGTACATAAGAATTTCTAAGTAACTTGTGTGTTTTAAAGAAGCCTCTAAGATGACTTAGACATGCCCACAATTTTCTAATGCATGCCTAGGAACCATTATTGTTAAATTATTTAGCCCTTGGTGATCCAGCTATAATCCATGCTATTAATTACATTGACAATTATGAACCGTAGGTATTTTTCCTGAATCTTGCCTTTTTATATATTATTCCATATATCTGGAATAGCAAAGTCTTACCTACCCTATTTTTCTCTTTCCCCAGAACATTTCTATTTCCTTTAAAATTCCAGGCTCAAAAAAAAAAAAAGAAAAAAAAGAAATAAAATTCCAAACTCAAAATTGGTTCTTGAGGGAAGCCTTCTCCCTCAGTCCCAAAAGACTTGATTGTTGTCATCCTAGATATTTCCACAGCAACATGATAATGACTCTGAAAAGAATGTATGATATGATATTCTGATTTGTCTGTTTAAATACCTGTCTTTACAACCACCACCAGACTGAAGGCTGGGATATTCATTCATCCTTGTGAGTCCTAATTTCAAATACAGCAGTGACCACATGATAAGTGATGAATAATGATTGAATATCATTTGCATATGTTTGCATATGTGTGTTTATATATGTTTTCATTTTCATTATAAATAAATTGAGAAATTATATGCATATATATGTGTATATATAAACCTTAAGTGTAGTGTTCAATAATTGTTACATTTGTACACCTCCATGTAACCCCCTACTCAGATGCAGATATAGAACAATTCCAACTTACCAGAAGGTTCCTTCGTGCGCCTTCCTAATCAACACCCTCTCCTCACCTCAGAGGTAACTTCTATTCTAACTTTAATGCAATAAATTAATTTGAACTACATATGGACTCTACAAGTGGAGTCAGTATTTACTTTTTTGTGTCTCTTTTATTTGGCATAACATTTTGGAGATTCATCCATGCCATTATATGTTCATGCTTTTGTATTGTGGTATGGAATCCTATTGCATAAATATGTCATGACTTATCTATCCATTCTATTCTTCATGAGTATGTGGACTATTTATAGTTTTTAATTTCTATGAAGAAGTTACAATTAACATTTGTATCTATTGATATTGTCAGATGTTGATTTTAGCCATTCTGATGGTTTTATAATGGTTTCTCCTTGTAGATGGACTTTGCATTTCCTTAATGACCAATAATGCTGAGCAAATTTTCATGTGTGTATTGGACATTTGGATATCATATTTTATAAATTGCCTTTTCAGTGCTTTTGCACACTTTTTATTGGGCTGCTTGTCTTTTCTCACTGATTTGTTGTAGTTCTCTATATACCTGGATTCAATTTCTTTGTCAGATTATTGCAAATAAAATTTCTCAGGTATAGTTTGCCTCTCTTTTCATAAGCAGAAGTTCTTAATGAAGTTCAATGCCTTTTCCTTTTATCTATTAGTTCTCTTTATGTATTTTTAAGAAATCTTTACTTCAGCCAAGTTTATAAAGATATTGCTCTATATTCTTCTAGAAATTTGTTTAACTTTCAAATGTAGGTCTATTATCCACTTCAAACTTATTTTTCTTTATGGTGTATGGAAAGGTTTGAGGTCTGTTTATTTCTCATAGACATATACAACTGCTCCAGAACCATTTGTTGAAAAGATCATCTTTACTCTCATTAGCTTGCACTGTAAGCTTGCCATAAATTCAGTGACCATATATATGTAGGTTTACTTTTGGATTGTCAATTGGTAGATATGCCTTAATTATATATCTTTAAATCTGGTAGGGTAAGCCCTCTAACTTTGAATTTTATTAAGATTATTTTGAATATTCTAGGTTCCTAATTTTTCACATAAATGTTAGAATCAGCTTATCAATTCCTACCTACTGCCTCCCAAAACTGTCTAATATTGATTGGAATAATATTGAATCAGTAGATTTTAATTTGGATAAAAACACTGTAATATACATGGACCTGTTTAGATGATCCATCTTGTGTTAGTTTTAGTAATGTGTTTTCCAATAATTATTTTTCCACATCACTTATTTTTAAAATTTTAGTAAATGCAAATTCTTTAAAAATCACTTATTACCTTTTTAATATCTTTACAATATATAGTTATATTCCTGTTTTTACTTTGGATAGTGATAATTTATGTTTTTTATTCTCTTCCACCCCCTTTTCTTGTCCAGCTTACAGGTTGTTTATGAATTTCATTAATCTTTTCAAGATATCAACTTTTGGCTTTGTTGACTGTCTCTATTGTATGCTTGTTTCTGCTCTTGCCTTAATTATTTTCTTTCTTCTACCTACTTTGAGTTTAGTTTGCTGTTCTTTTCTCACTTTTTGAGGCAGAACCTTAAGTTAATGACTTGAGACCATTCTTTTATAATATATGCATATAAAATTATAAAATCTTGCTAAGTTTGCTTTAGCTGCAACCCACAAATTTTGTCGTTGTATTTTTATAATCATTTAGCTTGAAATATTTTCTTTTTTTAAAAGAGATTTGATTTATTTATTTGAGAGCTAGAGCATGAATGGGAGGAGGGGCAGAGAGAGGATGTAAAGCAGACTCCCCTTTGAGTGGGGAGCCCAAAGTGGGGGTCCATGTGGGGCTTGATCCCAGGTTCCTGAGATCATGACCTGAGCTTACCTTAACTGACTGAGCCACCCAGCACCCCAGCTCAAAATATTTTCTAATTTCCTTTGTGATTTATTCTCCGAATTTAGGCTTACTTATGAGTATGTTGCTTAATTTCTAAACATTTATAGGTTTTCTAGTCATCTATCTGTTATTTAGTTCTAATGTAATACTTCAATGATCAGAATGTGACTTAGATCCCTAAGAATTTGTCAAGGCTAATTTTAAGGACAGAATATAGTCTATTTTGGTAAATGTGTTATGTGCACTATGGAAGAATATGCTTTTTGTGGTTGTTGCATATGATGTTCTATATATGTTAACTAGATAAATTTGGTTTGTCAGTTCTTCAAATCTTATTGATTTTTTTTTTTTTAGGTTTGGGCAATTAACTTTTTTTTTATTTTAAATATCTTTTGTTTTTTAGGGCAGGTTTAGCTTCAGAGAAAAACCGAGTCAAAATTAGAGTTCCTTTCTACCTTCTACCCCAACAAATGCACATCCTCCTCCACTGTCAACACCCAAGTGTCTGGGGATCCCTGGGTTGCTCAGTGGTTTGGCTCCTGCCTTTGGCCCAGGCTGTGATCCTGGAGTCCCGGGTTCGAGTCCCGAATCAGACTCCCTGCATGGTGCCTGCTTCTCCCTCTGCCTGTGTCTCTGCCTCTCTCTCTCTCTCTCTCTGTCTCTCATGAATAAATAAATAAAATCTTTAAAAAAAAAAAAAACACCCGAGTGGTCGAGTGGTACATTTGTGGCAGTTGATAAGCCTCCACTGACACATCTTTTACGTCCAAACTCCACAATTGACGTTAGGTATCATTCAATGTGGTTCATATCATAGGTTTGGACAAATGTATAATGACATACATACACCATTATAACGACACACAGAACAGTTTCAGTGCCCTAAATATCCTCTTTGTTCTATTCATCCCCCAACTCCTGGCAACCACTGATCCTTTTTATTGTCTCCATAGTTTTGCCTTTTCCAAAATGTTATATACAGTCATACAGTATGTGGCCTTTTCAGAATGACTTCTTACATTTAGTAATATGTATGCAAAGTTTCTCCATGTCTTTTCATGGTTTGATAGCTTTTATTTTTAGTACTGAGCAACATTCCATTCTTTGGATGTACCACAGTTTATTTAGCCATTCACCTACTGAAGGACGTCATGACTGCTTCCAAATGCTGGCAATTATGAATCAAGCTGTTATAAACATTCATGTGCAGGTTTTTGCGTGGACATAAATTTTCAACTCTTTTGGGTAAATACCGAGAAATGTAATCACTGGGTTGTATGGTTAGAGTAGTTAAATTTTGTAAGAAACTGCCGAACTGTTTTCCAAAGAGGCTACACCATTTTGCATTCACCCCAATGAGAAAGTTTCTGTTGCTCCGCTTCCTTGTCAGCATTTGGTGTCAATGTTCTGAATTTTGGAAATTCCAACAGATCTAGAGTGGTATTTCATTGTTGTTTTAATTTGCATTTCCATGTTGACATGTCATGTGGAACATATTTTCATGGTTATTTGCTATCTATATAACTTTGGTGAGCTGTCTTTAAGGCCTCTGGCACATTTATTTAAATTCAATTAACATATAGTGTATCGTTAATTTCAGAGGTAGAATTCAGTGATCCATCAGCTGCATAAAACACCCAGTGCTCATTACATCACGTGCTCTCCTTAATGCTTACCACCTTGTTACCCCATCCCCCTACACTCCTCCAGCAACCCGTAGTTCATTTCCTAGAGTTTAGAGTCTCTTATGGTTTGTTTCCTTTCCTGACTACATCTTGTTATATTTTTTTCCTCCTTTCCTCCATGGTCCTCTGTTTTGTTCTTACATTTCACATATGAATGAAACCATATGATAATTGTCTTTCTCTGATTGACTTATTTCACTCAGCATAATACCCTCTAGTTCCATCCACATTATTGAAAATGGCAAGGTTTCATTTTTCGACAGGGTAATAAGATATGGTGTGCATATATATATATATATATGTACACCATATCTTCTTTATCCATTCATCTGTTGATGGACATCCATGCTCTTTCCATAGTTTGGCTATTGTGGACATTGCTGCTATAAACATTGGGATGCAGGTACCCTTTCAGATCACTATATTTGTATCTTTGGGGTATATACTTAGAAGTGTAATTGCTGGGTTATAGGATAGCTCTATTTTTAACTTTTTGAGGAACCTCCATACTGTTTTCCAGAGTGGCTGCACCAGCTTGCATTCCCACCAGCAGTGTAAGAGGGTTCCCCTTTCTCCGAATCCTTGCCAACATTGTTGTTTCCTGGTTCATTAATTTTAGCCATTCTGACCAGTGTGAGATGGTATCTCTTTGTGGTTTTGATTTGTATTTCCCTCATGCAAAGTGATGTTGAACATTTTTTCCCGTGTCGGCCATTTGTATGTCTTCTTTAGAAAAATGTCTGTTCATGTCTTCTGTTTAGTGCATTTTTAAAATGTATTATTTATCTTATTATTGCTGAGTCATAAGAGTTCTTTGTATATTTTGGATAATACTCCTTTATCAGATGTGTTTTTTTGCAAATATTTTCTCCCAGTCTGTGGCTTGTTTTTTCTTTCTCTTGACATTGCCTTACACAGAACAGAAATTTTTAATTTTAATAAATTCAAATTTATTACTTTTTCATGAATCATGCCTTTGGTGTTTCATATAAGAATTCATTGCCGGGATCCCTGGGTGGCGCAGCGGTTTGGCGCCTGCCTTTGGCCCAGGGCGCGATCCTGGAGACCCGGGATCCAATCCCACATCGGGCTCCCGGTGCATGGAGCCTGCTTCTCCCTCTGCCTGTGTCTCTGCCTCTCTCTCTCTCTGTAACTATCATAAATAAATAAAAATTAAAAAAAAATTCATTGCCATATCAAGATCACCTAGATTTTTCTTTTTTGTTATATTCTAGGACTTTATAATTTTACATTTTACATTTAAGTCTAGGATCCATTTTGAATTCACTTTTGTGATGATATAATATCTGCCTAAATTCTTTTCTCTCTCTCTCATTTTTGTTTTGTTTTATTTTGTTTTGTTTTGTTTGCATGTGGGTGTCCAGCTATTCTATTCTAGCACCAAGTGTTGGGAAGACTATCTTTTCTCCCTTGAATTGCCTTTTTTTCCTTTGTCAAAGATCAGTCAACTATACTGATGTGGACCTACTTCTGGGCTTTCTATCATCTGTTCCTTCTCCAATGCCATGTTGTCTTGATTACTGTAGCTTTTTAGTAAGTTTTGAAGTCAAGAGAACGTTGGTCCTCTAACTTTGTTCTCCTTCAATATCATATTGGCTATTTTGAGTCCACTTTCTTGGTTTTTTGTCTACTTGTTCTATTAGTTATTGAGAGAACTGGGTTGAAATCTAGTACTGTTTTATATACATTAGTTAAAACTTTGATGTATTATATTTTTCAAGTCTTATATACTTACTAAGGTTTTTTTAATCTGTTTATGCTCTCATTTACTGAGAAAGGTGTGTTAAAGTGTCCAATTGCAATTGTTCATATATCTGTTTATTCCTTTAGTTCTAGTAATTCCTACATTGTATATTTTGAATCTATATTATTAGGCCCATTATGAGTTTAGGCTGATATATCTTGTTGAATGAAACTTTTATTTCTATGAAGTGTTTCTTTGTGTGTTGTAACATTGCTTGCACTCAATGCAATATTGTCTAATGTTAATATGGTAATATGGTAATAGCATCCTATGGTAAGTGTTTATGTGGAATATGTTTTTCCATTGTTTTACTTTCAACTTACCTTTACTTTTATATTTAAAGTATACTTCTTATAAACAGCATGCAATTAGATCTTTTAAAATCCAATATGGTAATCCTTGTGTTTTAATAGGAATACTTGGTCACTTTATATGTAATGTATTTATGACATGGTTAGGCTTAAGTCTAACAACTTTTGGTTTGAAGTCTAACTTTTTGGTTTTGTTGTTGTTTCATCTGTTATTTGTTACTGAAGACTTTTTTTCCACTTTCGGTTATATTGATTAAATATTTTTGTTATTCTTCTATTAGCTTTTTCCTAGGGGGTTATAACTCTTAGCATCATTATTTTGTGGTTACTGAGAAATTATTTCTTCAATTTATTCCAGTATACCTCAAATTAGAACTTTTAAAACATCTTTAAAATGCAAGCTCCTTCTACCACTTGACTCTATTTAATATATGTTCGTCTTTTTTTTTTGCTAATTTTGTCATAACCCTAATTGAAATAATAAAAACCCCACAAAATATTGTGATTATTGCTCCAAATAGTCAGCAGTTCACATTTATCCATATATTTACCCATTCCAGAGTGGTTTATTTCTTTTCCCCACTCTGCCTTTATCATGGCTTATTTTTCTTATACCTGAAGGAAATCCTTTAGTATTTCTTGTAATGTTGGGCTGCTAGTGACACATCCTCTCAGCTTTTTCCCCTTTGTCTGAGAATGTCTTTATTTTACCTTCTAATCTGAGTGATGATTTCACTGGAGATAGCATACTCCAGTGAAATTTTAGCAGTTGTTTTCTCTAGCACTCTAAAGATGGTTTCTGGCTTCCATAGTGTGTCAGACATTGAAGCAGGGTTAAGGATCACACAATGTTTATTGGGGGATGGGAGGAGTAGGTAACTGTGAAAGATAAAAAGGCAGAAAGTGGGTTTGTCAGATCGCGAGACTGATCTGACATCTGTGAGCAGAAATTAGGAAAGAAAAAGACTTGGGCAGGAAGAGCCTCATGCCATGATATGAATCTGACAGTCTTGACTGACTCTTTGGATAGCTCTGAGGCAAATTCTACCCATTTAAAAGGAGTCCCATGTTAGTGAGAAATGGCTAGGTCATAGTACCCCCCACCCCGGCCGGGTCATAGTTTGGGCCACCTGGTGAAAACATAGCCTTGGCTCAAACATTGAAGTATATCCTTAAAGTATGTAGGTGAAGGCTGTTAGTTAACTCTACTCAATATAACTGAATGACAAGTTCTCCTCAAAGGAGGATCAGAGAGAGACAATTCCATGATTGCCATGATCCATGTCTTGCAATATGTGGATCTACTTTTTTTACGTTTATGGAACACCTCCTTCAGGGTTCTAATGGGCCTTTTCCAGGGTGGAAAAAAAAAGAAAGATTAATGGGAAAAACTACAGCCCACCCTGCTGTAGTTGTTCTTGGGGCTACACTGGTATTCTTAGTATCTCTTCCACAATAATTTAAATTCCTCTCACCCTTAGTGCTATCTCTGCTGATCTCCATAACTTGTGAAGTGGCCCAGGGGTTTCTGAATCTCTTGTAGCAAAAATCTTCTCAGAATAGAGTTAATACATTTGTTCATTTAAATGCACTATCAGGCAATGAAGCACCAAGAGACAACCAAGTAGATTCCATGAAGATTCAATGATTGCCCAGATGGCAATCATAGGATGTAGGTCAATTGCTACACATGTCTGCTGGTAAGAGTACGACTCTATTGAGGATCAGGAGCTCAAACTGTACAGAACCCAGAGTTGTAGTAATGGAAACTTTAAAGTCCTCCAGTGGATCATTACGAATGATGGTATATATGTAGGCCCACTTTTAAAAAAAGATTGTATTATTTATTCATGAGAGAGAGACAGAGAGAGAGACAGAGAGAGGCAGAGACACAGGCAGAGGGAGAAGCAGGCTCCATGCAGGGATGTAGGCCCATGCTTAATTTTACCTTTTGGTTCATGTATACATGCATGTTTCATTTTGGGGACACAGTGTTATATAAGTATTTGATTCAATGTGGATGCTGCATCCTAAGGGATGGTGACCCATCCTCACAGAATATTGCTCCTGAGCTGGTGCTTCAGCATTACCTCCAGCAGGTCATTCGAAAGCTCTAAGGCTAGCAAATTCTTGGTGGTACATTGTATGATATGACTAGTGAATGCCATGATTTGAGTTTATTTTCATGTTTTGTGTGAGTATGCATGTGTGTGTGTGTGTGTGTGTGTGTGTGTGTGTGTGGAGAGACAGAGAGACAGAGAGTCAGAGATAGAGATTTTAAAGAACTGACTCAGGTAATTGTGGAGGCCGGCAAGTCTGAAGTTTGCAGGGTAGACCAGCAGGCTAGAGACTCAGAGAAAAATTGATGGTGCAGTCTTGAGTCCAAAGACTGTCTGGAGGAAGAATTCCTTCTTTCTTGTAGACTTTTCTCTTAAGGCTTTCAACAGATTGGATGAGGCCCACCAACATTACAGAAGGTAGACTGTTTTACTCAAAATCTACTAATTTAAATGTTAAACACATCTAAAAAATATCTTCACAGCAACATCTAGACTAGTGTGTAGCCCAAAGCTGGGTACCATGGCCTAGCAAACTTGACATGCAATATTGGTCATCAAAGCTGTAAAGTAGACACTTTGTAAGCTTCCAGATAATGGTTTTGGCTGAAGTTCTACAGGAAGAATTCAAACTCATGCCCAGTAAAAATGTCATTTGCCCTCCTAAGATAAAAAGAGCTAAAAGTACTCAGCTTGCCACCATATGAGGGTATCTCTTTTAGAAATAGTGCCATATTTTGTGTTTATCTTGTTGCTTGGTGATTGATCAGTCAGAGGACACAGTACCTATATCAGCCTTGGTAAGTGGTATTCCATGCTATTAGTCCCACACATAATCTCAGTCTTTGCTACTGTGGTCAATCCTTCTGTGTGCCTACTGAGCTAATTCTGAGTGGCTAATGACAAAGCCTGACTTATGACAACTTACTGAATTATCTTGTCTACTTGGTTTTTTAGTGCCTGTTCCATGGGTGGTGCTTCTATGGGCACTAACTTTCATTACAAAAATATTCACTTTATACCTATTCTCATGTATCTATGCACAGGCCTATCCTCTAGACCCTTTTGCTACTGATCTTTCCATTCATTTCCATCAGTCCCTTGGCAAGCCAGTCAAGCATTTACCACTGCCTTTGAATTCATTATGTGTTCTCAACTCGGAACCTTTTCTTTTACCAAAGCATGCATAGATAGAAGCAACACTAAAAGTCCAACCACTGGAGAGATTTTGCTTCACCAATGTTTTTCAAGGTCACTTCTAAGAATAACAATAGTGTAGACATCGTCATTGTCAGCTTATGACACAGAACAGGCCAATCCTTCCATTAATCTCACCAACCCATCCATTGGACTTTGCATCCTTCTTCAGCTGATTATATAGTATCGTTCACATGGCCATTGGTGTTAACTGAAGGAAAGGTGGTGATACAGAAATGGTGAGTGACATGTGGTTTTGGGCAACTTGTTCACACAGCTTACTTATGCCTTCTGTTTAGGATATACAATTTCAATTTATGCTGGATTGCTGCTGGGACCACCTGATTATATGACTTGGTGGGTTCAACATAATTGAGTTCATGGAAAGTTTTACAGACTAATGGATAAACTATGAATCTAGTGGCATATCAGAAGCTGTTTTTTTTTTTTAAAGGGAATAATTTTGTTTTGTCTTGTTTTTTTTGTTTTTCGTTTTTTTTTTTTTTTTTCTCCCTGTAGATGGTATGGCTTCTCTAGTGGCTTGAATTGTGAATTTCCCACTGGAATTTGTCATAAAATCCATAGTGCATATTTTATACTGCTAAAACCTCAACAATCATAAAGTCTGCTGGATTTTAAGCCTCCAACTGTAGGTTTTATTTATAGCAGCCTGGACTTACTGTAGAGACCTTTTCTGTTCCAGACCCTATTCAAGTCTATCAGTTCACTATATCTTTACTACATGGGCCAGAGCAGTATTCTTAGATGTGGAATGTGTGTTGCCTTCATAACCCAACTGAGGCCAAATGAGTGTTGTGATTCTTTCTGTGTGGTGGGCCATGTAAGATACAGTAAATAGTATTTACTTTGGTGAGGTCCGGAGATAGCCCTTATGATTGAGTACCAGAAATTTTGCTGAACTGGCAGGTCTCAGAATCTCCATAGATTTTGTTTTCTACTCCCTGGAGCTCATGTGTTTTACAAAACCTTATCATTTATAAACAAAGTTCTGTGACAGGATCTCCTAGTATCCACCTAGGCCTGAGGAACAGAGCCACCAATGACTTATTATTGATTCTGATATCCCTCAGACCAGTAGGTTCCTGATGACCTTGTTGAATGGTATTATATATGGAACATAATCTGAAATATAATTATGTTCCTGTGGAAATTAATCTTCTAGTGAGTCTTCTGGTCTCACATAATATAGCCATGCTAGCATGCCCACTTCCCTGAAGTTTTATCCCTTTCCCCATTGTCTGTCAGGGCAATTCAGGCATTGTAACTTCAATTATCATGGACCATCACTTTCTCTAAATTTCTAAAATCTACTATAGCAACAAATTTGCATCATCCTCTGGAGTCCTTGCCAAGTGTTAAAGTCATATCCTGAGAGAATGCTTCTAAATTAATAACTCTCCTTTATTTAGTTTTATGTCCTGTCCTCTTGATCAAGAATCCTCAAAAATCAAAAAGTATTTTGCACAGGCTCTTCTCCATACATGCTGGCTAATTATTGAAGATATTTCTTTTCTTTTCGTTTCTTTTCTTTCTTTCTTCTTTCTTTCTTTCTTTCTTTCTTTCTTTCTTTCTTTCTGAGTTATTCTTTCTTAGGTCTTTCGTTCGTCTTTATTGCTTATTCGGTCTTCTTTCTTCTTTTCTTTATCTTTATTTTTCTCTTTTTCGTTCTTTCCTTCTTTCTTTTCTATTTTTTTTTTTTTTATTATAGATCCTTTCCTCACTAATTAGGCCTGGTATATCCTTGACTAGCTTTTACTATGACTTAAACCAAATTTTGGTTTGGCATTCAGGAAAGAAGATAAGGGAAAAAATCCTGAAGGTGACCCTGTTGCTTAGTGGGAGAGAGGACTCTACAGTGTTTCCCCTTATGTAGGAAGTGGAGCTTTTGAAAAGGCCACCTCTGTAGGATCTAAGTATTTAGAGGATTTGGGAAGCCCAATCTTTGGGCACATACATGCAGGTGACCATCATATGTTAGGATCTCAGGCTTTCCCAGCAAGGGCTCCAATCTTGGCATAAGAGATCTGACTTGATTAAACACTCTTTACTGTTTCCCAGCCCCAACTCTCAGCCAGATATCCTGGAAGCTCTCTCAACATAAGGCCAGCCCAGGAGATGTCCAAGGTCCTTATAGGTGGTAATAGTGCTCATCCATGAACCTTCCTTTCTTCATGAATTGTAGACTTGCCTCAATTGCTGTCAAATGCCTAAGAACCGTTCTCTTACATATATATTTTTTCTAGGTTTTCTAGTTGTTTATGGTGGGAACTTATTTAAAAACTAGGTACTCAAAAAAAAAAAACTAGGTACTCTATCATGGGCTCGATCAGAAGTCTCTCAATAAATAGTTGTTGAATTAATGGATTTGTCGAGTTAGAGGAAATTCTGGTATAACCTGATGAAAATGTTGAGATATTTGAAGTCATCTGTATATTGGTAGCAGTTAAAAGAGGCTATAAGACTTGTTGGGATTTTCAAGGAAGATTATCCAAATCCAAAGAGAGGAAGATTTTAAAAACAACAAAATTAGGAACAATTGTATTTATAGGATACTAGATTAGAGAATTCAGAAAAGGCTGGGAAAAGTGACAGAAATGTAAATATCTTATCTAGGCACTCTCTTATATTGCAATTAATTGACAAATACTTATTGAATTTATTATAAAATTTGTGTAATTAACAAGGAAAGGATTGTATAGATTGTGAGTGAGTCAAGGATTAGCCAGTGAGGAAGAATTTCTAAGAAGAGTAACTTTTGAGTTAAAGACTAATTGGATTAAATTGGATTATGAAATGGGATAGATGTAGACGATATTTCAGCCATCAGCTAAGCATTAGCAGGATTAAGACCTTGCCGCTGTACTGCATGTGAGGAAATAAAAGAAAGTATCAGAGTAGAAGAAAAACACCAATGGTTCCAGAATTTTCATGTTGATGGAGATTTGGAGCAACAATGTAGAAAGTAGATTCAGGGGGCTTGCCTGGAGGCCATTTTTCCCTAGTAAATACATTTTAAAAATCTTATGTCTATGTTATAGATCAATACAAGTGATATTGAGTTGAAGTTTTCAAATACAGTTTTGCTAATACTCCTGTTATTTAGATAACTAATTATTTAACTTGGGGTGGCTTTGAAAAGCTACTAAAGACTTTAGAAGACCGTTAGTTCTCTCCAACCCTATCCCAAGCCACCCTGATTCTGCTAATGAAATGTGTTAATGTGTTGATAGAAGAACAAGGTGGAAGATTCTAAATGAAAGAGGAAAGCAGGAAACATTACCCTAATTGGTCTGAAAGGCAGAAATTCACTTTAAATTAGATCTCATTTGTAAGTGAGGTAGGGAAAGATTAGGTCCTTAAAAATCAAGCTAACAATGATAAAAATAGCTCATAAAAATACTGGTAATTTTACACCTAGTAAGATGGAGAAAATAATGATGCTGTGGGGACTATGTTGAACTCCGTGTAAGTGTAGTTGTTAAGCTGAGTATACTGTAATGCATATGCAGGTGGATACTGTATAGTTAGCCAAAAGATACACAACTGGATGGAGACAGATTCATGGCCATCTGTTTGTTTCTGACATAACAAATACTCCATGATGAAACTGTTCATCAAAAATAGAATGGCAATAAGCAAGATAAACTATATCGCATTACCAATAGGGGGCTCTGTGGCTTTGCAATAGAATTGTTCTCATTCCTTTAAATTTCCCCCCCCAATGAACCATACAGTTTCCTCTGTTAATAAACAATTGGGTCCTTCTATCCATCCATCTATCCCTCCATCCTTCCATTCTTTCAGCTAGTGTCATTTACCTGCATTCTTCATTAGTTAACAGTGAAAATACTCAGAAGGCAAATAGCTCCACTGTTTTCTCTCTACCTCATTGGAATTGTGGGAACTCTTATTGAGTGGTGAGGGTTAGGGTAATGAAACTTGGAAAAATGCCATCCTAGGATTCCTCTGTGCTACCAATATGCAAATAATTTAATAGTAATGCAGTCAAGAGTTCCCTGAGTAAAGACTCTCCATTTTCATCACTGTTGGTGAGTGCCAAGAGGGACAGATGAGAATAAGTTATAGCCACATTGTGACATGTAATAAATCTTCCAAAAGAGGTTTACACATACTCAGCTCTTTGGCTTTTATCCTGTGTACGACACTTCTGTTTGCTTTGCATCTAAGCAACAGAAAGTAATCAGCCTCTAAGAACTTAATTATTGGTTGCACGGATAACCCTTAGGGTGTGTGTGTCCAGTCACTTGGGCCTCCTTCTACATCTCTCATCACATAAAGCAATATGCTTCTCTGAGTGTCAGCCTCTCTGGAAAGCATGGTGGTTCATTTCTTCTTCAAGGGGGAAGACAAAGGGCTGCTGAAACAACAGAATACATTGAAATGGCCCTTCCTTGGGAAAATGAGCTCCTAATAGTTCTTGACTGAAACAAAGGAAGAGTCCTAGGGCTAGAAATCACTCAAGAACAGAGCCTTGATAACAGTCAGCAGCTGAGAAGTAGAAAGTGTGAGGAATTCTAGGGAGACGAATGGGGAAATACTGTAACAGGCTTGCAAAATCCAACTCTGAATCACACTAGTATGCTAATGAGACAAGTTTAAACCAGTCACACTCCCACCTCTTAACCAAACTGTTAACACAATTTAACACACTTTCAAAGGGGCACCCCTATGATGTGCTAATGAAGTCACTTTCTTCCCAGCAGGAGTCAATGGGCTTTCCTCTCTTTGTTGAGCTCTCTTTGATCAGGCAAACAAAATACTCAAATACCTCGTCAATCCTGGAAGGCGGTTAGTATGTCTTTCAACTATTTCTTAGGGGAAACTGAGGCAATAAAAGACCAAATTTAAAATTTAAAGGTAGCACAATTATTTGCATTTGGATTGATTTTCAGCCCCAGCTCTTCCCTACTGCTATTTAAATGTTGTGAAACAAAGTGCTGTTTGGGAATTACTATCTTTTAAGTTAACAAATAACTTGCAGGGTAACAATGGCTATGAAATGCTCTCTAATCCTTAAACACTGAACAAAGGTATGAAGTATTACATTTCAATTTTTTAAACTACATTGCAAATCAGTTTGTGTGAGTGGGACATTGAAACAATTGGGTTAAAAAAAAAACTATAAGTACTAACGGATACATTCTAGAAACCAATAGGTATATTTAGAGCAACCAAACAATTTAATTCAACGATTTTCAGAACAGCTTCAATGAAAGCAATTTTTTAAAAGGCGTTCCAGGTAGCTCCAAAGATAGAAACTATATTCTTTTAGGCTAAGACAGTAGTATGTATGTGGGGTGTTTATTTTTCTGTCCTTTAAACTATACACACAAAAAGATACAAAATATATTTTTTGTATGTATTGCACATTTCAGAATAAAAAAAGAATTTTCAAAAAGACTTTCTTTGTTGCATAGCTGAAATCTTAAAATGAATTGAGCAGAGACAACGCATTTAGCATTCCTAAAAGTTTCTTGTGAGATTTTATAGAAAAACTGCCCATTATTCTATTTGACAACTAGCCTATGAATTTTGAAAAATAAAAGTAAAAAGAGGATCTGTAAAAAACAAAAGTGTCTTTTTAACTGAACTACATAATATACAGATCACTATCTGTAATTTTTTTATGAGCATCTTGATTTCGGCAGAAAAGGTTTTAAAATTTCTTATTGCTCTTATAAACCTTTGTGATTATCTGACAATGATTCATGTAATATTATTGTATATCTGACTTTGGCAGTTACCCATTACACCATGTTAACATATTTCAATAAGTAATCAATTTGGTTTCCACTACGCTGATTTAATTCAGGTTTCATTACTCGCCTAGTATTTATTTTTTAGGCATGTTGTCCATCTTAGTCTAGGACTGCCCTTTTTGCATTAGCCATTTTAGGATAAAATACTTAATAAGATTTGCATTTAAAAAATGAACTAGAGGAACTGGACCCCCTCCAGCCAGAACAAGTAATTATGTCATTTGTATTGCAAAGCAGGAGTGGCTATAAAGCAATGGTATACTTTTTTAAAGATTGATAACCCTAAGCAGTATTATATTACACATAAAATGGCAGGTCTGACAGAGGAACTAAACGTGGGCAGTGTATAAAATCCTGAGGCTTGTAGAGAGTTTCAAAGTTTTTACTTTTCCTTCTGATGACGTACTCAATTAAAAATAATCATTTGCAGTTTATGTCTTTATTTTCTCTTATATCTCTGTGTCATACATTCATCTTGCTCAGAGAAAACCCTATGTTTATGTAGATAGCAACTGTGCCATGTTATATACTAGCCAACACTTTCAAATTTACATCGTGATAATTCAGAGGCCAACGTTAGCTCGTGACTGTATGAAATGGCCAAATACAAATGAACCTAGTTAGTTGCCTTTAATCACTTAGGAGGCACTCAGTCTACCCCACTGAAATTTTCCAGTGTTCATAAGGCCTGAAAACTGGTAGTGCTGTCAATGTTACTGCTACTACTAAGAATACAACGGAGAGCCTTCATTGAGCATTTGAGAGCCAGTACTATGCTCCAAGTGCTGTGCTAAGTACTTTTACATGCTCCATGTCAATAATCCTCACAATAACTTTCAAGGTTGGTGTTAGTAGTAGTACAGATGAGGACACTGTGTTTATGGAATTTGCTTCATGATCCCAGGGTCACCTGCTATTCAAGTGGTAAAATTGGGTTTTGAACTAAGTCTAGTGTAACTCCAGAGCCGATGTTCTTAATCATTATGGTCAATGTATAAAAGCTAAAAAATATTTTAAAAGTAATCCTAAGTTATTTTCCTAACAGAAGCATCTGTGACCGTATTTCAGTGAATGACAGGGCATTACAATTTCCTGGCCCTAAACTGAGATCTTTTGAATTAGAAGTGGTCTCCTAGTAGTTTTGTGGAGGAGGGTTTTATGATAGAATGTGTCCCAATTATCAATTATGGGCTTTCCTTGGGATGAAAGGATATGTAACAGGTTATTATATAGGCCGTGGTCAAATTGATATTTCTTAGATCTGATGAAATTGTTCTGAACCTTAAGTTCACGGGGCTCACATTCTCATAAAGGGAAACAAAAAGAAATGCAAGGCAAATGGGGAAAGCAGTCTCATAAGAAAATCAAAATATCACAGAAGCACGAGCCAGTGTGATATGAACCAAGAATGCTGACCGAGAAGGCATCTTCTACTCTTCTCTCTTGCTCAGGAACCCATTTAGGGAGTTGTTAAAAACTGAGAGAGGCAATTTAGAGATAGCAACATGCTCTTAGACTTCAAAGAGAAGGAAATATATTTAGGGACCGTTCTGATATAAAAAGCCATTATCATTTTGAAGCTTTTTCTTAAGATATATTCTTCTCAATTTGAGACTCTAATGTTTGGAAATTGAATTTGATGTTTAATTGTTCAATATTTCAATCAACAGTCTACCTGAAACAATAAATCAATAAAATGAATTGTCCAATAGTATACTTTATATTATTTATACATACTTACAAACACATATATCTGCATATATATTTATATCATAATTGAAGCTCAGTACTTTTTAGTTAATTATGGAACAAGATTTATTATTTTCCTAGGGCTGCCAAGTCTCACAGTTAGGGAAGCTCCATAAGGTTGGTCTCTTCTGAAGCCTGTGAGTAAAATATCTGCCTTGTGCTTCCCTCCTTGCTTCTGGTAGTTGGATGGCCATCTTTGATGTTCCTTGGCTTGTGAAGGCTCAGCAGGCTGATCTCTGCCTTCATTGTCACATGACATTTTCCCTGTGTGCATATTTGTCTCCAGTTTTCTCTTTTTATGAGGACACCAATCATATTGGATCAGGGATCTACTTTTCTCCATTATGGCCTCATCTTCACATTATATCTGTGATAATTCTATCTCCAAATAAGGTTACATTATAAGGTAGCAGGAATTAGGATTTCCACATATGAGTTTGAAAGGATCCAATTCAACTCTAACATAAGTTTTAACTTTGAAAGAAAGAAAATGTTTGGTATCATAAAATGTTAAAGTTGTAAGGAACTTTAGGAATCCATATGTCTTCTGTATAAGACTACCTCAGACCCGAGAAATTAGGTAGCTCATCCACTGATCACACAGCCGGTGGCACAGCTGGGACTAGAATTCAGATTCTTAAATCCAAGGACAATGCACTTCACATCACATAGGCTGGAACTTACTGATAGTGCACAAGGTATAAATTATTTCACTTAGAAACTGATTTCTTTTTCTGAAAGGAAAATTAAATTGTTAGATAAGATTTTCAAGTTGGGAGGATATATTTCTCATTTTTTTTAAAGATTTTATTTATTTATTCATGAGAGACACAGAGAGGGCGGGGAGTGGGCAGAGACACAGGCAGAGGGAGAAGCAGGCTCCATGCAGGGAGCCCGACGTGGGACTCGATCCTGGGGTTCCAGGATCACGCCCCGGGCGAAGTGGTGCTAAACCGCTGAGCCACCTGGGCTGCCCTATATTTCACATTTTATGTAGAAAATTATGGAAGCTTCACAAGGGAAACATTGTAAATAATTAAATAGCATTAATTTAATCTCTAATTCTCTTTCCATTGGCACTTAGAGAACAAAGGCATTGTACAAAGCACTCTACTTCACTATCTCAATTTGTCCCTATCGTGACTTAGAAAGGTGAGTATAATTATTCTCATTATAGAGATGAGGAAAAGAGAAAGATGTCAAATAAATTGGCCAAAGTCATGCAGATAGTAAGCTATATAACCAGAAACCAAACAGTTCAACTCGACCACAAAGTTCTTTCTTTTTCAACTATCACCAAGCTGTCCCACATACTTGATTTTCGATATCACAGAATAGCCTGTAAAGATGTACAGGAAGAAGAGATGAAAAATGAACCATTTTAGACATAATTTTCGTACTGGAAAACATGGTCACCTTATGAGTAAAAATGCTCCTTAGGTAAGACTATGTAAAGGAGAAGTTCAAGGCATCAAAGCTGACCTGTCAATGAAATGTTAGCTAATGTGAAAAATGGTCAATAAATTTGAATAGACAAAGAGTTGGGAGATTAGAAAAGAACCAGGAAAGAATGATGAATGATGTCAGATATCTTGATACATTAGGAAAAATGTGAAGGAAGAGAGTTATTGAACCTAATCCCATACTGGAAACAAGTCTTACTTATGTTTGCATCCGCAGTGCCTGGTTTGCAGGAAATGATGAATAAGTATATATAAATATATATTGGAATTAAAATTTTGATATTGGCTATAGGAAGACATTTTTCATAGAATTTTGAGGATGATAATTGGATGTAAGTATATCAAATGTACATAATCCCATAATTATCTATTCAGTTCATTTGAAAAATTGATCCATGCAAAGGAGAAGAGTAACCAACATTAACTGAGCACATACTATATTTTGGGGATTGTTGTAAATAGTTTATCAACATTGTATTTTTCTCTCAATGAATTTATGATGTGGGTACTATTTCGATCTCCATTTTAAAATGAGGAAAATGAGGTTTAGAAGTCACACAGAAAGACCCACTGTATTATTCAGAGCAATCATTCTTAACCACTGATATCACCAAGGAAGAAGAAATGATACAAGAAGGAATTTAACTCAGCTTTTTTTTTTCACCTATCACAGCACTTGGCAGGTATTTAATAAATGTTGGATAAAGTGAACTGAAGTTTTAAGTTATGTTTTATTAAGGATTGGGTGCGTGGAAATGCTGAATAGCACAGGGGTGTCTTCAGGGGATAAGGCAGATGATGCTAAAGAATGAGGGGAAACATCAGAACCAAGAAGCCTCATCAAGTAAAAAATAATCTATGCATGAGCATGGATAGACGGGGTAACCTTGTGTAGAAAGGGAGATATTTTGCCATATATTGCTGTGTCTCATCAGATCTTGAATTTTAGAAATAAGCATAAGAAAGTTAAGTTTCTAATGGTCATGAAACCCATGGAAAGAATTCCTTATCTTGAAGTTTATATATTTTGTAATTGTCTATTTAAAAAAAGATCCAAATGTGAATCATATTATTAATATTGTATAACCATAAAAATTTAAGCAGTAATAGATGCTGGGTGAATTATTTTGGGGTGTGCAAGTGTGTGTATAGATAGTTATCTTGAATTATTAAATGTCAAAATATCTTCATTTGTTTGATACTAAAATATATGAACATCTGCCATAATATAGGGACAACTTAAAATATATGGACAGCTATTTACTTTATGTTTCAAATATAAACATATTTATTTCACATTTATTGAGTTTCTAGTATGTGCCAGATACTGTGCCAGGCTCCAGGATGTCTTCGTATTTTTAAAATAAAAAATATTACTCTTTGTTAAACTTTTTGTTTATGAACCCTGGGCATACTTCGCTTTACTATTTTTCCCCAACTGGAGAATTTTGATTTCTACATCTTTTAAATGAACTTAAATTTTTGTCAAATATTTTCTGAACGTTAGATGAAATTCGTTGCAGCTCAAACCATTAATTACTATGCTTATCAGATTTCTTTATTAACCATTAATTACTATGCTTATCAGATGGATTAAAAATATAATATACTTAACATTTTCCATCTTTTTTGAGGAAATTGTTAGTACTCCTTTAACCTTTAGTACGAACTCAAAGATAGCTACTTCCGTCGGTTGCAAAAAAAATCTGTTGAGGTACGCAAGGCTCCCCCTCTCAGACCATGAGTCTAACCTACAGACTAAATCAAAAAGTAGATGGGGATATGCACAGAGAAACTTACCCAAGGAACATCAAATCAGTAGTTATTTCTGCAATAAATGCCTTTTTCAAACATCACTGTCTCAGTAGAGGCAAAGGGCCCAGGAAGAGCATTAATCTCAGTAGTTTGGAAATACTCTTAATTAACACATGAACTTAGTCACCTCCCCTACATACTCCCTCATCTATGTTCTCTAACTCATAAATAGCATTAGCAGCCTTCCGGTTTTTCCAAAATGGAAACCTCCAGCTATTCTCAAGTCCTCTCCCTCTCGACAGCCAATCAAATGTGAAAATCTGTCAGTCCCGCTTCTGAAAACTGATGGCATTCATTTCCTTCTCCACTTGTTCCTTAATTCAAATGCCCACCTTCTCACCTGGACTAATGCAGGAGTCACTAAAGCCCTACCTCCAGTCACTCTGCACTTCACCCAAGTTAAAGCCCTGACTTGTCATCGCCTGCATAAGAATCTTTTAAGTTCTATCCAAAGAATCCAAAGAATTCTAAAGAATCTAAAACCATTCTTTTTATGGAATTCATGTTGAGAGGCTTCCGGCTTCTGCGCTGGTCTCTTCAGAGTCAAGCATCAATAAAAGAAATGATGTTGGTGTCACTAAATAGTTTTACTACAAATTTCTTACTAATGTGGACTTATTAAATATTTATGATTGTTCCAACCATCGCTTTAAATTCCTTTCAAAATATACATATACATATGTTATATGTGCTATGTATATGCTTTACCTATGTGTATCTATTTACATTTTACTTTGTTTTGAAAAACTTGGTAGGATGCCTTAAACCTTAGGAGTAGTGCTCTAAAGATGGCCATCTTATTAGGTTGCTAAAAGTGTGCCCTAAATACCCTAGTTTATAATTCAGCAAAGTGCTTGGAGGAGGCACGGTAGATGATGAATGGTAAAGATGGGATTATTACTCAAGTCTCATTTGTGACAGTTGACTTCCGTGATATTTATCTTACATTTTTCTTTTTGGCTGTGTGTGTGAGTGTAATACACTTTATATATTAGCATTGGTCCATCTGTTATTATATTGGCAGCAGGAGATTTTCATTGATTAGTTTCTCTCTATTTGCTTTTTCTTTCTCTAAACCTTCATGCTGTAATGCAGAAGATTTATTTTCAATGATTTATTAAAATGTAATTCTAAGGTGACTCCTTATCAAGGAAGTAATCTGCAGGCTATCTTTGTTTAAACTTGCAACCTGCTTTGTCAAGGAAAACTGCCTATGAAATTTTCATTATAATAGACAGCTTTTCATAATGAATGAAAAACAGCTATTATGATTGAAAACAAATTGCTCTGAAACATATTCTTTGAAACAATGTGCTGCTTAATTGTATTTTGGAGGAGGGGGGAAAGCAAAGGCAATTCTATTTAATTGGTTACATTTTTCAGTTCTATAAATTAATTTGCACTACCCAATATCACTTAATTTTTCCCTAGGAAAGCTTTTGCTTGCCCTAGCAATATTATAACTGCTAATTCAATTACACTGAAATTGTTTAATAGAAAATATAATTGCTTATTCATACAGAATACCCATTAAAGAAGTGCAAAAGCGTGAACCCGAGGGTTACTGCATATTAATACTTTGGGAATAAAGATGGGAATGTTGTGCAGAGAAGGTGCTGGCCGATCTTTAATTGTTCATCACCTGCCTCCAAAATAATATGAATGGACCCAAACTAAATGACCACTCATTACAAGTTTCAATTTAGGAGCTTGGCTGGGGTCAGCAGATTGCTTATGCTGATCGCAATGATTTGAAGTTGTGATTACCATAAGCAATTTAAATTTTATTGATCTCCTCTTCTGAAAGTTGTAATTGAGCATAGATGTTGGACCCAGAGCTCTCCAAACTAAATTGTACTCTGAAGCCCTTGCTGGATTCCTGCAAGAATCAATAAGCAGTCAGTCACATTAACAATGAAATAGGTCCATTAACATACGGTGCTATTGGTGAAACTTTATTTAGGAAGGGTGTTAGTTCACTTCATTGTTTTATCAATGAATCTTGGCTGTACAAGGAAAAGTATTGCTTTAATATGTGTAATAAGCTTGTATGAAAATGAAATTATATATTATAAATATATGGAATATGACTAGGTAGGCAGTTGAGTCCTTATATGAGAGTCATTGTGATTCATATCATCATTTTACTGTAAACAGAGGTTTCATATGACTGGAATTGCAGCTTGCCTGCTGCAGTGCTTTGCAGTAATTCGGAATTTTTATTCCTCTTTATTAGATACAGGTTTCCCTCCATCAAGGTTAAGTACATCTTGAAGTCTCCATGTTCAGAGGTAAGTAGTGGCTTGTTAGGGAAGCTATATGACCTATCCTGCTGAGCCAGAGAGAAAGCTGGGAATTCTAACAGAAATCCAAACAGTTCCAGCCAATCTGGGACAGTATTTTATACGTGGAGCACTATTGGGCCTTAGAAACCATTCTGGCTTACCTAGTATTATCAAATTACAAAATACTTAAAAACTGTAAACGTCTATTAAAATTTTATGATGGTTGTCTGGGTGGTGCAGTATGTTGAATATCTGACTCTTGGTTTTGGCTCAGGTCCTGGTCTCTAGTCATGAGATCCAGCCCCACATGGGGCTCTGTGCTGAGCGCCGAGTCTGCTTAAGACTCTCTCTTCCCCTCTCTCTCTGCCCTCCCCACTGTGCTTCCTCTCCCTCTCCCTCTCTCTCTCTCCTTAAAATAAAAAAATAAATCTTTAAAAAACCCCAACTTTATGACAATAGGACATTGCTTATTTTTCCCAAATTAATCAGTCCACTTTTCTTCCATTCATTTCCCTCTTGCTTCCCTCTCAGATAATGAATAATAAACTCTAGAGGACTGTCCATGTCTTGGAAATTTTAAATCTCAAGAAGTATGGAGATAACAACACAATCATCTAAGAAATTTCCTACTAATCCCATGAGTTTGGGGGTGTCTAAATTACTTATTGCATGGGGCTCTTTAACAAGGAACAGTATGGTGAAGGAGGAAGAAAATGAGGTCAATTTTATTACCTTCTGTCCAACTTTATTACTTAAGATTAATTTAATAATGGTACATATAGCTAAGTTTTATTTTTGGATTCAACCAGGGTCAGGAATGGTGAAAAGATAGGAAGAGAATGTCAGATCAAGGTAAAGAATTTTATCTGATTCAGGATGTGGTTCAGGTTTTTGCTACAATATCTCAAAGAATCCTGGGACTCAGCTTCTGAATGACATCTTTTGCCCTCATGACCTTGATAGTAAACATAAAGCCCAGCATGAATTTTACTTCAAATATGGCCATGGGTCACATCTGTTTTTATGGGGAATTTCTCAATGGGGACTTTGCTTAAAAAATCTAGAACAGCAATAAGGATTTGCATGGGCTCTGGGAAAGGCATGTTTTATGAATCTGAGTATCACATTTTTTTAGCCATTTGTGTTATAGAAATAAAAAGCTAAATGGATTGGAAATGCTATACAATCTGTCTGTGTCTCAGTTTCCTCAATAGTTGAAGGATAATAATAGAAGACACTTCATATACATGGTTAATATGGAGAATGAACAAGATTGTCCATATAAGGAATCTAGTACAGTGCTGCTACAGATTGTGCTGTCAATAGGGGTCGCTTCCACCTTCCTTGTGAGATCTCTGCCCTTGACTTCAAGGGGTCACAGTTCTGCCCAGACATCTCTTCCTTAGTGTGATGCTCCCATTCTGCTTGAGCCTGCCTAACACTTCCTAAGATAGCATCGGATTCAAGTCAGCTTTCTTTGGGGACATAGTTCACATTCTGGGTGTTGTTTTGGTTGCTCCTCACCTCCACCTTATTCACTTCTAACACATTCTTTATTCTCCATGTTTGGTAAATGATCTCACATTTAAATTCAGATTTAATTGCAAAGGCTTTGCTTTTTGCTTATTTTTGTTCTTTTTTTAAAAAGTAACTGTTTATTGAATGGATGATTATATAAATGAACCCTCATAGGGGCATTTGTATTTTAATAGATGTCTGGTGATGCCATCCCTTAACTTTAACTATTCTTAAAAAGGAATGTTAGATTCCATAGCAGGCCATTAAAGGAGATATTATAAAGCAGGAAGCTTTCTGGGCATCTCTTATATGATATTGGTAATTATTTGACCTACTTGCTCAGTGGGGGTGGTTTAAGAGAAGATTTAGAGGAAGATGTAGGATAAATGGGTGAAGAGGACATTAAGCAAATTAATAGTAAAGCAAAATTAATAGTAAAGCAAAAGTAATAAAGTAGTAGAAAAAAACAAAGAAAATAAAATGGGTACAACTGAGCTAAGAGGATAGTAAGTTATTTCAATAAATCATCCTGGGTTCAAATGCCAGTATTATCACTTCCTGACTATGTGATTATAAACAAGTTATTTAACTCTTCCAGGTTTCATCTGTAAAGTGGACATAAAAGTCCTACTTACCTTATAGGTCATGAGAATTACATAAAAGAATTTGTATTAAAGCACTTCTCCTACAGTCTGGTGCATAGTGAATGCTCATTAGTAGTTATCACAAAACGCTTAATGCAGTAGAAACACAAAGTAACATTTCTCCTATTACAATGTGATTTTTCCTACCTTATCTAATGCCATAGATAAGAAAAGCTCTTGTGATTCATCTTCCTTCTTTTTTTCTGGCTAGTAGCAACTAGAGAAAAGTTTTTCTTCCTTTGGAAAAAATGGGTGGTTTTTCTGGTAAATGATTTCTTTTGCCCATGGTGATTTGGTTTCAGATAATTATATGATTAAACATTTAAATCCAAGACTCTACAATAATAATTAAGCAAGGGCTGTGTATTTTGCTAAAGGGCCAATGTAATACTAACCAAGCTACAAAGCAGTCTTTCATGAACCAGGTAGTATTCCTTGGCTTTCTACACAAAGGTTCTCACTGGCATTACTGTGACAGCTGATCTCAACATTTTAGCACCTTAACCTAATAGTTACACACATCTGCTCAAATGACAGTCTGGTGTTCTTGAGTCAGTACAGGCTTTATGTAATGACTGTGATACTGAGGATCCTTCTATATTGGGGCCCCTCCATATCCTACAGCTTTGTAGTCCTCTGTGACATAATTGTGTTGTAATTAAATAGATTATTGGATAACTTCTACAAATAAAGATAGAGGAATTGTCAAAGAGAAAGTCTTTAAAAGAAAAAGATTTATTTATTTATTTGAGAGACTGAGCATGAGTAGCAGGGAGAAGAGGAAGAGGGAGAGAATCCCAAGCAGACTCCCCAACAAGCAGGGTGCCCAGGTGGGGCTCAATCTCACACCCTAAGATCATGACCTGAACTGAAACCCAGAGATGGATGCTCAAACAACTGAGCCACTCAGGTGCCCCAAAGAGAAAGTCCTTTTGATTTCCAATCTGACTGCTTTCTTTCCTTTTTTTTTTTTTTTTTTAATTACGATTTTTTTTTATTTATTTGACAGCGGGAGAGAGAGAGAGAGAGAGAGAGAGAGAGAGAGATCACAAGCAGGGGGAGTAGCAGAAGGAGAGAGAGAGGCAGGCTGTCTACTGAGCAGGGAGCCAGACGTGGGCTTGATCCCAGACCCTTGGGATCTTGACCTGAGCCGAAAGTAGATATTTAGCTGACTGAGCCACCCAGGCGCCCCCAATCTGACTACTTTCTAAGAGCTCATGCCTCATTTTCCCCTGTGTGTGTGTTTACCTGACACAGCAGTGCTGTGTGTTCTACAGATTTGGAAGAGCAGACTAGAATACTGTACTCCTGTACTAACTTTGTCTCTTAGCAGAAAATGGTGTATGACCATCCCAGTCTCCAGATGTATCCTGTATGTGTGCCTGGAAGTTTTCCTTATTGACTTAAATGTAGATAATAGCCAGGTGAAGGCTAGTGGTATGGTGTGTGCTTGGACAGGAAAGAAAAGCTCCACTGACCAGTAGGAGATTTTTTTAAGTGGAATCCTTTTGAACTCAAAATAGTTATGAAAAACAAGGTGAAGAATATGTAGCTGTTTCTCCAATTCACTTTATTCTGAAGGACCTGCAATTTCAGGGAAAGTGTGACCAGCCAGATTCAACTCTGCTCACATCCTCTATTTTCAGGTCTAAATTTAACTAATTGACATTTAAATGGATTGGGGCTATTAGTACAGAAAGGGGATGATTTTATATCTCCCAACTCTTCAACATTCTTCCTTCCTTTTTTTTAAAAAAAGATTTTATTTATTTGTTTTAGAGAGAGAGAATACAGGAAGAAGAGGGAGCAGGAGAAAGATCTGAGGCAGACACCACACCACACATGGAGCCGGACTCAGGACTCCATCTCATGACCCTCAGATCATGACCCTGAGATCATGACCTGAGCCGAAACTGAGAGTCGGATGCTTAACCAACTAGGTCTCCCAGGCGCTCCAAACTTTCTTCCTTTCAGCCTGTCTCTAAAATTCTCTGGTTTGCATGTTGTTTCTCAGTGAATGCATTACTAATAGGTCTCATTTTTCTTATTTTTTTGAACTATTGAAGTTTCTCTGGAGGTAAAAATAAAAAATTATTTTATTGGAAATACCTGTGCCTATTTAAAGACTTAATTGCCTGTATATTCAAGAACAATTAATTTGTATAATAAGCTGATTAGTACAGTCATTACATTAAAAAAAGACACACCCCATTTGTGTTTTCTGCACATTATTTATTGGTAAGTAGTCACATGATCATACTTAACCTAGCAGTATGTGGGGGGTTTTTTGTGCCCTGGATAAAGAAGAAATGGATTTATGAATGGTTCCAGGGTTTTGTGCTACTATCCCTCTCACAGAACCCTGAAGTTTTTAAATGGCTGACTAGGTTCAGCATCATGATGCTGATGAAAAGTGAAGGATTCTACTGTATGGAATTGGACTTTGACAGAACTGTTTTACATAAAGAAAGTCGTTATTGAAACTTGGCCATGACAAAGAAGCTAGTACAGCTTACTTTTGTCATCTAGTCTTAAATTCATCAACCTTGATTTAAGAAAGCTTTTAAAATCACACTGAAGAAGAAAAGATTTCTATTTTGAGGTCATTAGACATGAGCCACTCAAACGAGTGACAAATGAGTCCTCTAAACCGGCTACAGCAGAGGATATCCTTTATATCAGCATGGAACAGAATGAGCTGCTCCCAAAAACTACCAAGAATCCCAATTAGACATATTTTTCCTTTGGATGGAAACAGGTGACAAAGATAAAGGAGTTCAGTAATTAACTCTTTATTTTTCTCTGTCTTAACACACCCACTCATTTGTGTCAGGCACTAAAAAGCATGCCCACTCTGAAATCTTGAATATTGAACACTTTGATGTTTCTTCCCTTTTTTCGAAAGATGTAACATTTCCCACAATTTTGTAGCGCTGAGAACTATCACTTCTTTTCCCCCGATAATCCCAGTTCCATGCAACTTGTAAAAGGCAGTCTGACCCTGAGACTTCATAGTGGGTGGCAGATGGCTTTTGTGAATGCCTGTTTCTGCTATTAAAATAAAATGACAGGAAACACCACCGAGAGGGTTCTTTTATTTGAAAAAAAATTGGGGTTGTCATATGATGTGAAATACAAATCTAAGGGCTTTGGCAGTCACTAACCTCATGTAGCCTGATTATCACTGGAAAGTAAATGTAACATCCACCTTCAAGCCTCCGTGAAAGATGCATTGTGTGAAAGGCAAGACAGTGCTTTCTGGCCCTACTACTTACATGTGTAGCAATTTATTATATGAAAATGCAGAGTACAACTCAGACAACTTGTGAGTGCTTATTGAAGTTGCCAGGCAAAAATATTTTCCTCCATGCTACATTAGCATTTTCTGGGTTAGACCAGCTGATCTTTTTGAATTGGGCTGCATGAACCATCATATCCAATATGTAAATTTATATGTATATTTAAATATTTTTCCTTTCAAATTGGAATCCAAATTCATATTATATCCAATATATTCAGAAAAAAATAAAAAGTCAGGTTGCAGTCTTTTGTTCCCTCCAGACATCTACGAATTCTAAGAGCCTATGAGCTTAGTGTGGAGAGGATCACGGATGTTTTCAATAGTCAAGAGTGTCACTTATTCTACTTTTTAAAAGTTCTTAGTTCTCATTACCAATTTTATATACGATAATCATTCACCTTGAACATTTGATAATATGTTTAAAATACTATTCTCTACTTAATTGTTTTCAACAAGCACTTTTATTGAACATCCACCAGGCAAAAAAGTACCATTTCGAGTGCTCTGGAACCTCCTGCTTTCGTTTATTAATAATTCCCCAACAGAATGTCTGCTTCAGACATTAGTTTCTGAAATAGGATTGAATCTTAATTAGTTCAAGAGAAACTCTACTTAAGTAGTCTTAGAGAAAATGCGCTCATTTCCCCCTCTAATATATCCTCCTGTTGTTTGACTGTGATGAGAATGGTCTTTTAAAAGAGGCCTCAGGTGTGAAACCAACTGTTCAGGCTCATTGTCAGCTGCTGGTTCCTAGAGTATTAATTCAAAATTAGCGAAAATATAAGACTATGTCTACATTGGCCAACTCTATTGCAAAATTGAGCAATTTTCAGTGGAGGGTGCGGCATCCTCTACAATGCCCTTGAGGAAGATTCTGAAGCTCATTCTATTTCCATCTGCTTCCATCATTAGAGAACGCAGTTGATTGATTCAACCACACTAACAAGAAGAACGGTTGCTGTTTAACTAAAAGGTGAGTAGAGGCATAACATCTACGTCAAAATTTAGAAAAATAGCATACTCTTTGTTAATTTATATCCAGAGATGTATATATATGATTATATATATATGTATATATATGTATAATTTTTAAAGATGGAAATTAAAGTTCTTATGGCTTGAAACAGCCCTCTTTGTATTGGGCCCTTGTTATCGGGTGAAAAGGGCAAAACAAGAGTGGGCGTCTGGGAGCTGGCTGCTGCCTCTCCTCCTGTCTTCCATCAGGAAATGAACACTGAATTCTAATATCATACCTCTTCCACACCACTCATTTAGTAACCTTGATATACTATGAGCAGCATTATTATTCATATATTTTTAAGATTTTATTTATTTATTCATGGGAGGCACACAGAGAGAGGCAAGAGACACCACAGGCAGAGAGAGAAGCAGGCTCCCTGCAGGGAGCCTGATGTGGGACTTGATCCTAGGACCCTGGGGATCACGACCTGAGTCAAAGACAGATGCTTAACCACTGAGCCACCCAGGTGTCCCTGTACATATTATTATTGATGGAGTTCAGGTTATACAGCTTATTTCCCTCAAAATATCAGAACTTCACTTTGGGTAAAAATTAGTATATCTTTAAAATCCCTTGTGGGCCCTAGTCGACTGTTATATACAAAGTAGGCACTCCACCCAGGAAATAATTATTGGAAGATAAATTAATCAAAACCATTATTTTATAAACTAATTATTAAATGCTTAAGGTATACAGATTGTTAATTTCTCCCCTCCCCACCATCACGCCAGTATCTACTCACCATTCTTTCTCATAGGGACAGAATCCTTATCCCCCCCCCTCCCAGTTTTAGCAAGGCACATGGCTAGCTAGGGACTACATTTCTCCATCTGGCTAGCAGGTAGGTAATGTGTTCAAGGTTTAGCTCATTTTTTTCTTTTTCTTTTTTAAAGATTTTATTTATTTATTTGAGAGAGTGTGTGAGAGAGTACAAGCATGGAGAGCAGCAGAGAGAGAGGAAGTAGGGAGCAGGTGCCCCCTAGCTTATTTCTTTAACAACGAAACTTTTTTGTCTTCTAGTTTCATCTTTTCAGGGGTGATGGTGAGTCATCTTCCCTCAAGTGAGATGCACAAGCCTTTAGGGGCTGGGAGAAACTAAGGCAGAAGGTATCTAGATGGAGAAAAGCTATTTATGGGTTAGGAACCTCTCCCCTATCTCTGCACTGTTAAGTGTGAGAGAAATAGAGTTCTATTGTATTTGAGTGATTGTATTTGGAGTATCTTTGCCACTGCAGCTTTGCCAGCTGTCTATCTTATATAAATGAGTAGTGTTCTTTTCCATAAGTTTCCATAAGCCATTTTAGAATTTCATGGATCCATCTATTGTCCTTTAGTAGGGCCATGATGATCTGATGAAGCAGCAAGGCCTAACTTGCAAGAGCGTATGTGTCCTATCTGTTGAAGACTGGTGAACACACTGTTGAGGATGCCAGCTCACAAGTAAGATATGGCAAAATTTGGTAAGACTGACATCTTCCTTGTAAGAGGTGCTGCATACTGGAGAAGTCAGCACCATACAGATTACCAGACTAAGCTGCCCTTGGTTGGTTATGCAATCTGCAACTGCCTCAAATATATTCAACAGGAATTTATTTTAGGCTTTATCAAGAACTAAAAGCAAAGCTGAAACCTAGCCTTGGATAATTAAACTATTTTTTTTTCTAAAAGCTTTTTGTGTTCACACACACAAATTATAAACAAATGGAGGAAAAAGATTGTTTTCTATTTCTGCTTACACAGAAATCATAATTTTGTATATAGGAAAAGAGTAAACTTATCTTTGGGACTCAATTCAAATTTGTTGAATTGATTGTTCAGAATATAGATGTTCAAGAATATTACAGATATTCTAGTTTCTATGACTAATAATTAGAACAGATTTCATCATAATTTACTAATCTAAATACTTATTTTTTTCATTGTTTCCTCCTCCCCCCTCCCCGCCTTTTGTCAAATCCAAAATTGGCCATTGTCCTATACTGTTTGTAGTACAAAAAGAAATGATGGGGGAGTTTTCTAAAAGCAAAAAATCCAGTGACTACTAGAGTTATTTGGGCTGATAGCTGTCCTTCATTTGGAATTTACAGAAATATCTACTAAAAATTTTATTTTGCATTTTAGATCAAGAAAGCAGGGTTTATTTCTGATTAGGATTCATGTATTTATAGAAAAGGAAAGAAAATCTCAGTATGATAGGTCAAGTCTGCTTTTTGAGCAATAAATGTAGATGTCGTAATAATATTTTTTTTCCATAATACTAAGCTTTCAAGAGAAGAACTTTCCCATTGTGAAGTTTTGTCTGGGTAAACTGGAGTTGCTCATGTAGTAATTGTGGTTGTGTTAGGAGGGCTCTCTGTTACTTATGTTAATCCTCATCATAATAAAACAGTCTTGGACAGGTAACTTTTGTGACTATGACTGATATGGATAATGATTAAGAATGTCTAAATGCCTCATTTATTGCTCAATTTTAAAGAGCTAATTGAATCATTGTATATGAAAATATAGTCCTTTGAAGCTTTTTGGCAATCACTTCCAGAATAAAAAAACTGGTTACATGTTTAAAAACTATCTGAAAAATAATATCAAAATTCAATAATGGATTGAAAAAATAATCAATTACTTAAGAATTAACTATTTTTTTTTCCAAATACTAAGATCCTGAATTTTTGAGATCATTTAAAATAAAATCTCTACCAACCTTCCTTTATTTGGGAGCATTTTAAAACTAAAAACAATTAAGTTTTGAGATCCATTTAATTTTTACTTCTTTTAAGTACCAGCATAAACATCTGCCATCTGGCATAGAAATTAACTCATATGGTGGGAGGAGAGATGAGATTTATTTAAAAGTTCTTTGTCTTTGATACTTTTCCCTGCTGCATTTTCCACTGGTGTAATTTGAACCTGACTGTATTTAAATAACCATTTATCGCCATAATGGAAGAGCAGACTTAAAAATACATAACTGCTGTCATTCCAGGAGACCGTATTAAGGAAACATAGAATTTGCCATTCTAGATCAGACCATTTGTCTGTCTTGTCTAACACTTGCCTCTGGCAGTGGCCAATATTGAAGACAATGGAGAACGGCAGAAATATGCAACATGAGCACAAACCATTTTTTAGGGGAATAATTATTTTCTCAGTTGGTAATCTTAGACTATGGGATATTAGAATTGAATCACCCCCACCTGTTTATATTATTAATATTTTTATCAATCAATAAAGTAACCAGTTCTGTTAAAATTGTTGTACTGAATTATACTTAATAATCTATGGTATTTCTGTATATGAAATAATCTTATGGAATTAACACTTGGTATTTTAATGCTATGAGTTTTAAGCTTGACCAAAATATGAGGGTGTTTAGCTGTATAGCAAAAAAAAAAAAAAAAAAAAAAAAAAAAAAACTTTTAATTTTGGCTAGTAGTTCAAAGTCTACATAAAAATGTATTTACTACAAAAGTTCAGCCTTCAGGTCCAGACGACAATCTAGCACTATCAAACTTTATAGTAAATTTACTATCGATAGTGGCAAAATAATCCTATTCTGAGTGATTAATGAATTGACCAGAATATAGGCCTACATATTTTTGTCTTCCTTGACAATTCATTAATGTTTTTGAAAAAAATATTGTGGAGACAATTTCATCTCTTGATCCATCTCTGAAATTATAGATGGATGCAATGAACAGAATACTCAGCAAGTGTTAGAGCTCAAACACACACATGCACAATCTCTCCAATCCTCCAATCGTATCAAACGCCCTGGTGTTTCCCAGCCCATTATTTGCCTTCACCTTATCCTCTGCTAATCCCTTCCTTACCTGTCCCCAAGTGAATATAAATGACTTTCCTCTGAGATTATATGAATTATGCACATCCTTCTATAAAACTGCTATTATCCCTCAAGGAATTATAAGTGCATAAAATGTGTGTACTCTGTCAGTCAACTTCTCACCTAGCCAATAAAAGATACTTATAAAACAGCTTTTTTTTCTTATCTTCTTTACAACCAGAAAAAAAAAAATTGAGGATCAAATTGAATATTTGTCAATTAGCAGTAATGACCAAACTACAAGAACCACTAATGATGTGACCACCTGTTTTGAACAAGACCCTCTTAATGTTCAGAAATCAAGAGTTTTAAATAGTTTGGGTGAAAACCTACACACCTGGTTACTCAGCTGAAAAATGGTGAGGGTTAAGTGGCCAAAGGTAGTATCACACATTCTTTCCGCCCTCCAGAGAGCCGACATGCCAGCTACTGATTTAATAAACTCTTTCTGAAATGACTAGTGCCTTTGGAGATATTTTTTCAATATTTCAATATTTTTTCAACATTTTTTATCCTTTTTGGATGATAATAGAGTCATACATGACCATGGATGATGACTAGAGATATCCCAGTGCCAATGCTTAGGTATCAAATGAGTTTTAAAAGTGCTCTTTAACTAGGTAAGCAGTTGAAAATGGTTTATTTCCATTGGCTTTGTACTTAAGTGGCAGCGAAAGAAGAGGCCAAGTATAAATAAACAAATAAGCTCCAAAACAAAACAAAAACCAAAAAACACCCAAACACCTTTTCCCTTCTTAAAATAAGAAATGGAATGTTTACTTTGAGCCTAGCTCTAAGGACATCTGGAAATCCTCAAATTAGTTCCTTAGCTCTTTGCATTTTGTAGGTTAGCCTTTCCATGGAGGCAAAAAGAATTTCCTTAGAGCAAATACTTCTTTCAGTGAAATCAATCCCTGCCTTTTACATGGAGCCTATCTAGTCAGAAATATACCTGACCAAGACTGCATCCATAATTCTACTAGATAAATTTTAAATCTGTTGGCCAGAACCTTGACTCTGGTATAAGGTTTATAGAGCCCTCTGAGCCAGTGATTCTGGCTTAGGGGGCAACTTTGTCCCCATGTCGCTCCTCCCCCAGAACATTTGTCAATGTCTGGAGACATTATTATTGTCCTCACTCTGGGGTTGGCCCTGGCATAAAATGCATAGAGGCCTGATTGCTACTAAACCTCCTACAATGTACAGGGCTTCCCACCCACAGTAAAGAATTGTCTGATGCAAAGGGATATCACTAGTGCCAAGGCTAAGAAGCCCTGTTCTCTCTCTCTCTCTCTCTCTCTCTCTCTCTCTCTCTCTATCTCTCTCTCTTTAAAGATTTTATTTATGTATTCATGAGAGACACAGAGAGAGGCAAAGACATAGGCAGAGGGAGAGGCAGGCTCCCTGTGGGGGAGCCTGATGCAGGACTCGATCCCAGGACCCTGGGATCAGAACCTGAGCCAAAGGCAGATGCTCAATCACCTAGCCACCAGGTGCCCCAAGAAGCCCTGTTCTAAATGAGAGGCTTTAGGAACACAACCAGAGGAAGTAAAAATGTCTGCCCACATGCTCTGGAATGAGAATTGTAGGCACTATACGTGACTTAAGTTAAACATAACCATATCCCGTTGTAAAAGTAACACACTGTACTTCTGATTACTCATTTTTAGAACTCTTCTCTAAGGAGCTGGAAAGAGCCTTTCTATATTTCTGGTCAGTTCCTCAGGTTTCTGGTGTTGGTGACATGACTGTCTCCCACACAGTTCTTCACTATGTTGTCTGTGTTTTGATTGGTCATGTCCTTGTTTCGCGGTCTACATTGCTATTTGCAAATAAGGCTAGTCACTGGGCACGCAATAGCCTCAAATTCATTTTAAGGAGCAGCCTTTGTCATCTTATTCCTATAAGAGCTTTGCCTGCTCAGCAACTCTGGGTCTAAACTAAGCATTCTGTGCCACACTGGGACAGAGCGAGAGATTTGTTCTGCAACCTTCCACAGAACAGATCACTTCCTGAACAAGTTCCACTTGGAAAGACATCCTTTGTTGACTGTAAATATAAACACTATGACATTCCTTGCACAACATCAGTAAAAATCCACTTATCTTCCCCACCCCACTTGCTGCAGCTACTCAATTCTTTATTTTTCGATTTAACCATTTCATGCCCAATAGCAAAAAGGTAAAATGTCATTAAAGTGACAGAACATGCAAAAGTGTCTTTGCAGCTCCAGATGAAGACTTGTAGGGAAAATTTCTAATTTTAAATTTTCTGAGAGGAGAAGGTGCATTATCAGCTGTCACCTATCCTATTAATTCTGCACCAATAGAAGTAGATGTATAAAGAAGTTTGAACCTGGTGGAATTCATTCGAACGTGCCACAGCTCTTGGATATCAACACCAAGACAAACTTTCAAAATTACTCCAAAGCTGAATATACATCTTCGATATATTCCCAAATGATCAAGCTTAAATATGGGTATTGTCTTAGCTGACTGATCTGATTTTCCATTGTCATTGCTTTTGTCTTCACTAAGCATGCAAATCATATAACCCTGTCTCCCCTTTCTCTCACTGTCCTTACTCCACTGCCACCTTTATTGCTTGACCACTCCTGAAGAAATGATAAATGGTTATCTTCAGATCATTTTTGAATGAGAGTAATAATAATAATAATGCTACTAAAATACAAATTCAGAGAAGACGTGTTTGCTTCAGAAGCCTGTGTATTTGTGCATGGTGTGAAAGGTGTCCTAAGGAGGTATTAATCTTATTTTCTCCTTTCATTTTACATGAAAGCTGTCATTATTGGGATAAGAATAAAATGAACATAAGTATGATAAATGATAAGCGCACATGGAAGTCAATATACCGCTCTGAGAGAGCATTGCTAATCAACCAGTGCAGTAGGCTAATGCACCATGTGAGCAAGCACCTCAGAGAGATTCTAAATTTGTAACTCAGGGAAGCTTGGCATTTAACTTGAGCTGCTTTTGGCTTAAGGTGAAACAAAGGGTACAATCATGTTCCATTTGTGGATCGCAGTAGCAAATCATGTTTCAGAAGGTGCCTTTGCAAGACAGTGTAAAACACAAAACCAATTCTATGTCCCTAACAAGACCTGGTATATACATGAGTTGTTTAATGAATGTTAAATAATGTTAATAAAAATGGGTGAGAGAGTACCATACCTATTTTTTTTTTTTGTTTTAATGAATAGTGGAAAGGAAGAGCGAGAGAATCAATTAGTTCTCAGTTTGAAAGCCTTGCCATATAAATTAAAGCTGCTGAACATGATTTTTAAAATGCAAGTGCTGGAGTCTCTATGCTATTGGGGATCTGCCACCCTTTAATGCATATTTTTAATACATATTCTTAATTATTAATAGATAAATAAATCCCAGTGCTTTTGATGATCTCCAGATCTCTTACAAGCTCTGTTTTTAACAGCAATATCATTTCTATTTTTCTTTCTCCATTGAACCAAGAAGCTGGAAAAGTAGGAAGTTTATGGTTCTGTTATCCCAACTGAAAGGCATTTCTTGTTCCCCTGTGGCAAGAGTGGAATAGATAGCAATTGAGCTAAATACAAACATGGCTTGCCAGATTGGGCCTATGTTGGTGAAGAGCACTATTGGCAATAGCAATGCTATTGCTAATTCTTGAGATGAGTAGTAATTCTTACTGATATTAGTCACCTTGGCTCTTACTTCTGGAGTTTCAGAAGTGCCTCTGCTGCAAGCCTTTTCCAGGTAGCTGATGAATTAATTAGGATTTACTGAGCATCTACTATGTGTCTGATTCTCTAAGTACCTAGAGAGCTACAGGTAAAATGATGGAGTAAAGCAGAAATCCCAAGGCCACCTAGAAAATACTGTCTTCTGTCTGGCAGTTCAGGGAAGAGCTGGAGACGTGAAAAGTGAACATGACCATAACTGGAAAGAGAAGTTCAACTGCTCAGTTGCCGCCCCGCACCCCCCCATACACACACACCCTATCCATGCTCCAAATCCAGTGAGGACGTCATAATATATGAGCAACTGGTGAAGAATAACCAAAGAGTGGAAAGGGGAATAATCATAGTGTTTACAGCTAGAGACTAAGAATGGTGTGGTGGAATGAGCACAAATAAAAAGACTCCTCACATTTTTAAAAGTCATAACCTAGCTGACAGATCTCAAGACATGGCAGCATGGATAAGGGAGCCAGTTGTGGTTGTGAAGTCATTGCCAGCTTTACTTGCCATCAACTAAATCAGAACTGTGCTCTGTATTTAAACACATCAATATGTTTCATAAGTTATTAATGTAATAGTTAATATAAGATATGCAAGTTAATTAATATAAGTTATGAGCATAAGTTAATACATAGTTATACATCTCTCTGTATATGAAATCTATCAGCATGGCCACATAAAAGATTTTTCTCTCAGCAAGCATTTACCCTCACTGTCTATTCCATCAGGCTGTCTGTAGGCACTAAATAAACAAAGATGACTAAGACATGGTTCCTGCCCTCAAAGAGGACAAACTAATTGGGTACTTTCTTTGGAAATGTGCTGATATGGTCACTACACCAGAGTCTTGGTCACAATCAGTTAAGCATATGAGTTAAATAGAGTCATTTTGTTGATTGAACCAAGTAAATTTGAGTCTCCTTAGTCCAAGGGTTAATTTTTAGATGAGGTGGGACCTGAAGGAAGGATTGAAATGCATGAAAGGGATAAGGAGCACTCCACATAGAGGGAAATATGGAAGTGAGAAAGAATCTAGTTTTCAGAAGACAGCTTGGTACCTGCCTGACCTGACAAGGAGTTAAGGTCAGTCACTGAAATTAGGTGGGAGATAATGGGATTTTTGCATTGCTCCCAGAGTAAGTGAAGTCTTTGGAAAGAGATTTGGTCAGGAAGTCAGGAGATCTAAGTTGAGCTTTGTAATCTTGAGCCAATAAGTCCCAATCTATAGAGTTTTAATTTTCCTATTTATAGAATGACAGTGAAAATACATATTTATCTATCACGTATTGCACATCTTCACAGAAGGGTTTCACGACTGAATAAGAACATAAAGCAAATTGCTTTGAGCTCTTGGAAGAAAGGTATTATTCAAATCTAAGGAATTATTTTAAGATCTTATACTCCCTTACTTTTATATGCGGTTTTGCAAAAAGAGAAAGATTAGTTTGAAGTTCATCCTGCTGTTTTGGTAAAATTGGTAAAAATGTCTTCCTTGATTTTTTTCTGAGCATGAGATAAAATTTATTGTCCTCAGCAAAGTAGATTATCAGTCATTTTCTTTGAACACCTATAGCTCAAAAGTAGCATCTGTTTTATTCATTCATATCCTAAAAAGTAACAAGTAAATTTATCAAATTTCATTCAAAAATAAGTTAAATGCCTGAAAGTTTTTAGTTCTGCGTTTTTTTTTTTCCCTATATACTAATACAAATTGAATCTTCCCTTACTTAAATTTTAGCAGTTTCAAAAAGGTTAATACAAACAAGTTCTTTCAAGCATATATTTTAGGGTGTTTTTTCTTACAAACTTATAAATTACTTTTCTACAAAACTGCATTTGGACAATCATAATTAGAGAATAGATTAGAAACTTCTTCATTCTTGCCTACACCTAAGTAATATTCAGCTGTTAGCTAAAGTCCTACTGCCTCTTAAAAATCTAAGAAAGATTAACTTGAGCCCTTGTTTTATGTCTAGTAGAAAGTCCAGTGTAAGAAGACACATCCTCTCTCAGATTTCTGCTTCTTCTAAAGTAGGTCAGCTCACAGGTCATTTTGCTACTCTGTTTCATTATATTGTCCTCGAGATGGAACTCATTTTAAAATTTTTTTTTTATTTTTTAAAAAGATTTTATTTACTCATTTGACAGAGAGAGAGCACAAGCAGGACAAGGGGCAGAGAGAGAAGCAGGAAGCTCAATGTGGAGCTCAATCCCAGGCTGCTGAGATACGACCGCAGCTGAAGGCAGACGCTGAACCAACTGAGTCACCCAGGATCCCCTGTGTGATTTTCAGAAGATAACAGCAGGTGGCACCAAGCAGGTAGATGGCTTCTGGAATGAGAAACCCTAAAATTTAAAGCAGTCCATTATGTAGGACTCATACCTACTTACCTGTTTTCTTTCTTTCTTTCTTTCTTTCTTTCTTTCTTTCTTTCTTTCTTTCTTTCTTTCTTTCTTTTTCTTTCTTTCTTTCTTTCAAGTAGTCTCCACACTTGCATGGAGCCCAACATGGGGCTTGAACTCATGTCACTGAGATCAAGACCTGAGCTGAGATCAAGAGTTAGACACCTAACCAACTAAGCCACCCAGGTGCCCTGCTGACTTGCTTTTAATAGATAAACTTCTCATGAGACCTTTTGGGGTTAGCCAAGTTTAATGATTCTTTGGGGGAAATAAACAGGATTGACAATGCAGCCTTATAAACATAAAAATTGAATACTAACCATCTGAGTGCCCAAAGTGCATGTTTGTAGGTGTTTTCTGGAAATAAGACTTTAGTTTTCCTTTGTGTTTTTCAGGTCTACCTCTTCTCTCTCTTTTTTTTGAGTCCAACGTAAAGCAAAATGAAAACAAATTCTTTGTATTTTTATGATACAGAACAATTTGACACTGTCTTGTTTCTCATTAACTCATAACCTTGCAGTTATATTTTGCATTCCAAAACACTTTTTCCAAGTCTACGTGATTCTGTCCCTGTGAAGGCTGCTGATACTGTGCTTATATGTAATCACATATTTTATATTAAAACCTGTTTCAGACTGGCAAAACCATAAAACTACTAGCAGAAAATTCTGGTGATTTTTTTTTTCAAAAAAAAAAAAAAAAAAGGCTGGAAGGAAATTCTAAATATTTTTTCCCTTGCCTCAGAAGACATATCTAGTAAGAAGTTGCTGTGGCCAATGTCAAAGAGGTTGCTGCTGTGTTCCCTAGGATTTTGATGGTTTTTTAATCTCATATTTAGCTCTTTCACCCATATTGAATTTATTTTTGTGTATGGATATAAGAAATTGGTCCAGTTTCATACTTTGCAAGTTGTCATCCAGTATTCCCAGCACCATTCGTTGAAGAAACTTTTTTCCATTGGATATTCTTTCCTGCTTGGTTGAAGATTAGTTGACCATGTAGTTGTGGGCTCCTTACGGAGTTTTCTATTCTGATCTATTGATCTTGTGTGTGTTTTTATTCCAGTACTATACTGTTTTGAACATTACAGCTGTGTAATATAACTTGAAGTCTGGAATTGTGATACATTCAGCTTTGCTTTATTTTTTCAAGATTGCTTTGACCCTTTGGAGTCTTTTGCAGTTCCATGCAAATTTTAGGGTTGTTTGTTCTAGCTCTGTGAAAAATACTGGTGGTATTTTGATAGGGATTGCATTAAATGTATACATTGCTTTGGGTAATTTAGACATTTTAACAGTATTTATTCTTTCAATCCATAATCATGGAATATTTTCCATTTCTTTGAGTCTTCAGTTTCTATAATCACTTTTATAGTTTTCAGAGGATAGATCTTTTACTTCTTTGGTTAGCTTTATTCTTAGGTATCTTACGGGTTTTGGTGCAATTGTAAATGGGATTGATTCCTTGATTTTGCTTTCTGCTGCTTCATTATTGGTTTACAGAAATGCAGTAGAGTCCTGTATGTTGATTTTGTATCTTGTTACTTTATTGAATTCATGTATCAGTTTTAGCAATTTTTTGGTGTAGTCTTTTGCGTTTCTTATATAGAGTATCATGCCCATCTGCAACTAGTATGAGTTTGACTCACTCTGCTGATTTGGATGCCTTTTCTTTCTTTGTGTTGTTTGATCGCTGTGGCTATGTTAAATAACAGTGGTGAGAGTGGATATCCTTGTCTTGTTTCTGACCATAGAGGAAAAGCTCTGTTTTTCCTCCATTGAAGATGATATTTAAAAAAAATGATATTAGCTGTGGGTTTTCCATAAATGGCCTGAATGAAGTTGAGGTATGTTCCCTCTAACTCTACTTTGTTGAGGGTTTTTATCATGAATGAATGTTGTACTTTGTCAAATACTTTTTCTGCATTTATTGAAAGGATCATATGCTTCTTATCCTTTCTTTTATTAATGTGGTATATCACATTGATTAATTTACAAATATTGGACCACACTTGCAGCCCAGGAATAAATCCCACTTGATTATGGTGAATGATTCTTTTAATGGATTGTTGGATATGATATGCTAGTATTTTATTGAGAATTTTTGCAACCATGTTCATCAGCAATATTGGCCTGTAGTTTTCTTTTTTGTTTGTTTTAAAGATTTTATTTATTTATCGTAAGAGACACAGAGAGAGAGGCAGAGACATAGGCAGAGAGAGAAGCAGGTTCCTCACAGGGAGCCCAACACAGGACTCGATCCCTGGACCGGGATGATACCCTGAGCCGAAGACAGATGCTCAACTGACTGCTGAGCCACCCAGGCATCCTTGTAGTTCTCTTTTTTGGTGGAGTCTTTGGTTTTGGTGTCAGGTAATGCTGGCCTCATAGAATGGATTTGGAAGTTTTCCTTCATTTCTATTTTTTGGAATAGTTTGAGAAAAATAGGTATAAACTCTTTAAATGTTTGGTAGGATTCCCCTGTGAAGCCATCTGGCCCTAGACTTTTGTTCGGTGGAAGATTTTTGATTAGTAATTACTTTATTTACTGGTTCTAGGTCTGTTCAAGTTTTCCATTTCTTCCTATTTCAGTTTTGGTAGTTTATGTTTCTAGGAATTTTTCCATTTCTTCCAGATTGTCCGATTTGTTGGCATATAGCTTTTTATAATAAACCACAAATTCATTAACAGACTTTGCTTCAAAATTTTTCAAGCTTTATTGAGGTATAATTGATAAGTAAAATTATGTATATTTAGGTTGTACAAAGTGTTACTTAAGGTGGATAGTGTTATGAGTTATAATATATATACATGATGAAATTATTAGCACAATCAGGCTAATTAACACAATCATTACCTGACAGAATTATCTTTTTAAATTTTTTTTGTAGTGATAACACCAAAGATTTACTGTCTTAAGCAAATTTTAAGAATACAATAAAGTATTATTAATTATAGTCACTGTACTGTACATTAGGTGCCTAGAACTTATTCATCTTATAATTGAAAGTTTGTACCCTTGACCAGCATCTCTCCATTAGCCCTATTCCTCAAACTTTGGCAAACACCATTCTATTTTCTGGTTCTGTGAGTTCGATATTTTTAGATTCTATATATAAGTGAGGTCATATGGTATTTGCCTTTTTATGTGTGGCTTATTTCATTTAGGGATGTCTTCCAGGTTTATCTATATTGTTAAAAAAGTGCAAGATTTCCTTAAGACTTTATGTTTTTTTTTTTTTAATTTTTATTTATTTATGATAGTCACAGAGAGAGAGAGAGGCAGAGACACAGGCAGAGGGAGAAGCAGGCTCCATGCACCTGGAGCCCGACGTGGGATTCGATCCCGGGTCTCCAGGATCGCGCCCTGGGCCAAAGGCAGGCGCCAAACCGCTGCGCCACCCAGGGATCCCAAGACTTTATGTTTTTAAGAGAAGTTTTAGGTTCACATCAATATTATGCAGAAAGCAGAGATTTCCCATATAATCCTGCCACATAACATATTACAATACCTGTTAGTCCCCATGATTTTATTAAAAAAAACAAGATAAAAATGGATCATAAAGTTAATGCGAGAGTCAAAACTTTGAAACTTCCAGAAGAAAGCATATGAATAAATCTCTGTAACATTAGGTTTAGCAAAAATCCCTTTGCTAGGGCACAGAAAATTTTAAAAAAGAAATTATAATTAAATTTCATAAAATAAAAACATACTTTTTGAAAGACACAATTAAGAAAATCAAAAGATAGGCAGGACAAACATTATATGTTCTCATTCATTTGGGGAATATAAATAATAGTGAAAGGGAATATAAGGGAAGGGAGAAGAAATGTGTGGGAAATATCAGAAAGGGAGACAGAACGTAAAGACTCCTAACTCTGGGAAACAAACTAGGAGTGATAGAAGGGGAGGAGGGCGGGGGGTGGGAGCGAATGGGTGACGGGCACTGGGGGTTATTCTGTATGTTGGTAAATTGAACACCAATAAAAAATAAATTAAAAAAAAAAGATAGGCTCTGGTCTGGGAGAAAGTATTTTCTAAACATACATTGGATGACAAAGTTGTATACATAACACAAAGTCAATGATAAAAGGACAAATAAGTCAACATAAGAACTGGGCAAAAAAATCTGGATAGATACTTAAACAAAAGGTCCTTGATCTATCTGCTAGCAAAAAGAGAAAGAAATTAACCAATTTACAGTAGAGGAATACATAGAAAATATTTTAGGCTTTGTGGGCTATACATATGGTCTCTGTCACATATTCTTTATTTGTGTAATTGTTTTCATAACCCTTTAAAAATGTTAAAACAGGGGCACCTGGGTGGCTCAGTGGTTGAGTGTCTGCCCTTGGCATTATCCTGGGGTCCTGGGATTGAGTCCCACAATGGGTTTCCTGCAGGGAGCCTGCTTCTCCCTCTGCCTATGTCTCTGCCTCTCTCTCTCTCTCTGTCTCTCTCTCTCTCTCTCTCTCTCATGAATACATAAATAAAATATTTAAAAACATTTTAAAACATATCCCCCTTTTTTAAACACATAATTTGTTATAAGCAGCTCCATGCCAGATTTGGCCTTCAATCATAGTTTGCTAACCTACAGCTTAGGCTTCCAAGTAGAAGAGGAAAAAAAAACTTACTGGAAATTGATAACAACATCTCTGTCTTCATATGTGTTTATGGTTCAAATTTTGAGCATCTGCATGATCAAGGAAGCCTTAAGCCAAAATATTTAATTAGATCTGGGTAAGTAATACCCAGAAATACCTGGAGGAAGAAAAACAAAACAAAACAAAACCCAAAACAAAAACAAAATCGTCATAACTGAGGAATGAGCTCTCAAAGCAGATTTAGGGCAGCAAAGTATAAACTCACAATATTGGACATGCATAAAGAAAGAAGTAGAGATCTAGAAGGTAGGTTAAACAACATGCAGAGTGAAGTACAGAGAGAAAGGGATTGAGAAATATAAAATAGTGATTAAAAGATATGATGACTGGAGTGGGATGGTCTAAAATAATCCAATCATACTTTTAGAAAGAAAAGATAGAGATAAGTATGGGGAGTTAATATTCTAGGTGATAAATGCTGATAATTTTTCAGAATTAAAGAAAGTTATCAATTTTCACAATCAGAGTACTTAATGAATCTCTAGCAGGAAAATTCTGAAAAGTTACTTAAAGTCATATCATAGGGGGGCACCTGTGTGGTTCAGTTGGTTAAGTGTTTGACTTCAGCTCAGCTCATAATCCCAGAGCCCTTGGCGGGTTTCCCACTCAATGGGGAATCTGCTTGTCCCTCTGCCCTTGCCCCCACTGGTATTCTCTCTTTCTCTTAAATAAGTAAATACAATACAATAATACAAAAATACAATAATTTATTTAAAAAAATTAAGAATATCATATGATAGGAAAATGGCAGAACACCAAAGCAAATAAGAGTTTAAAAGGAGCTAGAGAGAAAAGACATTTTACCTAGAAAATAATGATGTGGATTGACAACGTAAGCCATGGCATATAAAATGATACCTTTAAGGTGCTGAAAATATAGTGATGTTTGACATAAAATTGCATTCTAGCTAAATTCTAGGTCTATGATTTGACTTAAATCACAGAAGCAAAATAAATATATTTTCATGAAAACCAAATTAGATTATCACCAACAGATCCTCTCCCAGTCTTTATTTCTGGTAGGAGGAAAATAATCTCAGGTGAGAGGTCAACAGATGTTTGTGGGTAAAGATACTTGAAATATGTGAATAAATCTAAAATAGGTGTGCTGTGAGAGAAAAAGGAAAAAAGAATTTCTTTTCTTTTTTTTTTTTTTTTTTTTAGAATTTCTAATTTAAGATGTAAATAAAAACATGTCAAATTCAGGGAAGGTCATTGTTCTAGAGAAGGGTAAAGATAATAACTGATCTAACACAAAGGATGAAATCGTCAAATCAGATTCACACAAATCAGAGATCTTACTCAGTATCACACCTGACTAGTAATTTCAAGGATATAGCAATCATGAGTCACAGGCAAAGCAGGAAAAGGACATGAACAACCAGTGAACCTTCTTTCTTTCTGTTTCACGACCTGTGCTCTGGCTAGGATTAATTTATGGGATCTTCAAGTAATACTAATGTAGGTGTTCATATCACTTAGAGAGGGAAACATTTTATCATCACAATTTTTCATTTTATACTCAAATAGCTACATAATTCATATTACATTTTGTAATGACCTGTATGTCTACAGATTCAAGGTTTGTTTGCCATAAATAAATGCATCTTCCAAAAATCATTCTACATATAAGGACTGCTCTGCTAGCAAATACTATTAGCGTGTCATTAGCATATTTACTGGAAAGCATTTTCAAATCATCTTATTGTTGCTTATGGGAGTATCCCTCACCCTTCACAAAGGGGGAAAATTGATTCCTAACCTGCTGTCTAATCATGTCCTTCCCAGTAATTAATTTTAGACATCAGGTTAAATATGTATGATAAAATTATACTGTAAATTTCAGAAAACATATAAATTAATAGAATATGGAACTTCCAACCAATAATGTGAAGTACTTGGAGTTAAATGTAATAACTTAATAATGCTTATTTAATGAAAAGTCAGAAAATGAAAAAGGCATATAGTACAGAATATGTTAGAAATAATTTCAAATATATTAAGTTATAATTAATTGTAATTACTGTTAGTTCACTAAACTCTCTAGTTGAAAAATAGATGATAAGTGGGAGGTGTTTCATTTATATGTGGTTTTTTAAATTTTTTTTATTTATTTATGATAGTCACAGAGAGAGAGAGAGAGAGAGAGGGAGGCAGAGACATAGGCAGAGGGAGAAGCAGGCTCCATGCACCGGGAGCCTGACGTGGGATTCGATCCCGGGTCTCCAGGATCCCGCCCTGTGCCAAAGGCAGGCGCCAAACTGCTGCGCCACCCAGGGATCCCCTATATGTGGTTTATAGCAAATATCCTTCACTTGATCTTAGCCAAAAGGCAAAGACGTGATTATATAAAATATCCTTAAAAATAAGTAAAAAGACAGAAAAACATGCTACTGAACAACCAATAGGACAAAGAATAAATCAAAAGAGAAATAAAAAATTATGTTGGGACAAATGAAATTGGAGATGTACCAAAATATATAGGATACAGCAAAAGCAGTTTTAAGAGGGAAGTTCAAAATGACATAGACTTAGCTCAAAAAACAAGAAGTCTTAAATAAACAACCTGATTTTGTACCCCAAGAAACTAGAAAAAGAACAAATGAAGCCCAAAGTTAGTAGAAGGAAGGAAATAACAGACTAGAGCTGAAATAAATGAAACAGAAGCTAAAAAGACAATAGAGAAGATCATTGAAACTCAGTTGTTTCTTTGAAAAAGAAAACAAAATTGACAGACTTTTAGTTAGACTTACCAACATAAAAAGAGAGAAGACTCAAATTAATTAGATGTAAAAGAGGAAATGTTATAACTGATACTACAGAAATACAAAGGATCATAAGAGACTACTATGAGCAAGTACACACCAACAAATTGGACAAAGTATAAGAAATGAATACATTTCTAGAAACATACAATTTAGCAAGACTGATGAAATCTGAACAGATCAATTACTAGTAAGCAGATTGAATCAGTAATCAAAAACCTCCCAACAAATAAAAGTTCAGGACCAGAAAAGTTCGCTGGTGAATTCTACTAAATATTCAAAGAAGAATTAATGCCAATCCTTCTTAAACTATTCCAAAAACAATAGAAGAGGAAAGAATTTTTTTCAACTCATCATATGAAGTCAGCATTACTCATACCAAAACCAGACAAGATACCTCAAGAAAGGAAAAGTATAGGCCAATATCCCTGATAAACATAGACTCAAAATCCTCAATAAAGTATCAGCAAACCATATTCAACAATACATTAAAAGGATTATACACCATGATCAAGTGGGGTTTATTCCAGGGATGCAAGGGTAGTTCAACATCTGCAAATCCATCAATGTGATATACCACACTAACAAGGTTAACATCATGTTTAATGGTGAAAAATTGAAAGCCTTGCCTCTAAGACGAGGAATAAGACAAGGGTGCCTACGCTCACCATGTTTACTCAACATAATATTGGAAATCCTAGCTAGAGCAATTAATCAAGAACAAGAAATAAAAATCATTCAAATTGGTAAGGAAAAAGTAAAACTACCACTATTTGCAGATGACATGATATTATACGTAGAAAATCCAAAAGACTTCCTCAGTAACTGTTAAAACTAGTAAATTCAGTAAAGGTTCAGGATAAAAAAGTCAATACACAAATATTGTTGCATATCTATACACTAATAACAAATCAGAAAGAGGAATTAAGAAAACAATCCCATTTACAATTGCATCAGAATGAGTAAAACACCGGAATAAATTTAACCAAAGAGATGAAGACTATAAGACACTAAGGAAAGAAATTTCCATAAATAAATGGAAATTATTCCTTCCTCCTGAATTGAAAGAATCAAAATTATTAAAATGTCAATATTACCCAAAGTGAACTACCAATTCAATGCAAATCTCTGTCAAAATTTCAATGGGATTTTCAAAGAAATATAGCAAGTAATCCTAGAGTTTGTCTGGAACCATGAAATAAAACAAAACAAAAAGGTACCCAAGGCAATATTGAGAAAGAAAAGCAAAGCTGAAGGCATCATATGCTCTGATTTCAAACTATATTGCAAAGCTACAATAATCAAGGCAATATGGTATTTGCATAAAAGGAGACACATAGTTCAATAAATAGAAAGCCAAGAAATAAACCTATGCACGTATTGTTGATTAATTTATGACAAAAGAGCCAGAATATGCAATAGGGAAAGAACAATGTCTTCAATAAATTCTGTTGGGAAAACTGGACAGATACATGCAAAAGAATGAATCATGATCACTATCTTACAACATACACAATTGTTAATTCAAAACCAGTTAAAGAAAAAAAATAAAGAAAAAAACAAAAACAAAAACAAACAAACAAAAAAACAAAACCAGTTAAAGACTTGAACATAAGACTGGAAACCACAAAACCCCCGGAAGAAAACACATATGGTAGGTTCATTGATATAGGCCCTGATGGTAATCAGTTGGATTTGACAATAAAAGCATGAGGAACAAAACAAATATAAATAAATATGGTTACATCAACTAAGCTGCTTCTGCACAGAAAAGGAAACTATCAACAAAATGAAAAGGAAACCTACTAAACGGGAGAAAATATGTGCAAATCAGATAAGGGACTAAGCTTTAAAATATATCCAGTAAGGAGCAAATATTTAAAATATATTAAAAAACCCATGCAACTCAATAGCAAGAAAAAAATAATTAAAACATGAGCAGAATATCTGAATAGAAAGTTTTCTGAAGCAGACATACAGATGGCTAACAGGTACATGAAAAGATGTTCAACATTGTTAATCATTGGAGAAGTGAGAATTAAAACCATAATGAGATGTCACCTCATACCAGTCAGAATGGCTAGTATCAAAAAGACAGAAATAACAAGTACTGGTGAGGAAGTGGAGGTGTTCTCCCATTAATAGCAGTATAAATTAGTGCAGTCAGTATGGCACAGTATTGAGGTTCCTCAAAAAACTAAATATAACTATGATATAGTATAGCAATTCCACCTCTAGCTATTTATCTAAAGAAAACAACAATGCTAAACCAACTAGCAAATACTAAACTATATGCACCCCGTGTTCATAGCAGCATTGTTTACAATAGCCAAGAAGACACAGAAGCAACTGAAGTGTCCATCAATGGATGAGTGGATAGAGAGATTGTGAGGTACACACACATATATACACATGGACACATAGAAGATTATTTAGTCCTTTAAAAAAAGTGAAATCTTGCTATTTGTGACAACATGGATTCACCCTGAGGGCATTAAGCCCTCAGAGATAAACAAATACTGTTTGATTTTTTTTTATATGTGGAATCTCAAACAAACAAAAGAACAAATAAAAATATAACAACAAAAACCCAAGTTTATAGATAGAACAGGCTGGTGGTTGCCAGAGGTGGGGAGGGGGGGATGAGAGAACTGAGTGAAGAGGGTCAAAGGGTAAAAGAAGAAGATAGAAGAAAAAAAAAGAAGAAAGAAAGAAAGAAAGAAAGAAAGAAAGAAAGAAAGAAAGAAAGAAAGAAAGAAAGACACAGAAATGTTGATGGTAAAGCAATAAAAAAGTTTATACCAGGCAAACACTAACAAAGAAAGTTGATATAGATGTATTAATATTGGACAAGATAGAAATTAAGGCAAAGCTATTGTTAGAGATGAAGTTCACTCCAGTTGATCAAAGGTGTGTGTACATTTAGTTTTAATTCATCAGGAATGTAGACTCATTTTAAACTAATACACACTAGTAACATAATCTTGTACATGTAATGAAAATTGGATGAATAATAAGGAGAAATTATAATTTTCATTATCATAGTGGGAGAATCCAACACATATCTTTTATGATATTTCATAATAATATGGAAGATTTGAGCAATAGTTTTCATGCTGGACCCAATGAACACTTTTTAGAAATTTACACCTCAAAATTGAGTACACACAATATACATACTAAATTCTTGGGAATACCCAAAACATCATTTGCAAAAGCTGACCTCATTCTAGGCATAAAGCAAATACCAACATATTTCAAAAAATTAAAAAACTAATATCATATCAAACACATTGGCTACAGTAGGACTAAGTCAAAGATCAATAACAACAACAACAACAAAAAACTAAACTAAATACACCATTCCATCTGCAATTTAAAACAACCTCAGGGGGGAGGGGGAAAAAAAATAAAAAATAAAACAACCTCAAGCTAAAAACATCATTTGCCAGACTCCCTTGCAGCTAGTCTACTGGAGGTGATTGAGTTTGCAAAAACCGCAGGAACTCTCCTGCAGCTCAGATTTGGAACTGAATTGGGAGAGAGAGAGATAGAGAGGCATTGATGTGAAATGTAGCAGAAATGGCATGGCTCAGGAGATTGCCTCTGCAGCAGTGATTTTATAAAATGATTGTTGAAACCCTGATTGCCTTAAGGTTAGAAGATTCCTTGCAGTATAGTCTTGTTTTGAAGTGTTTCCAGAAAGCACAATTAAAAATCTGTTTCTCATATGACATTTTGCATGGTGCTGTAAGTTCCTAAATTTCTTTATGCTTAAATAACCAAAAGTGAGCATTACTTTAGTTTCTCAGCAGCACTTTTTGCTGTTGGATTCTCCCTCTGTTTGAAACACTTGGATTCCATGTAAGTACATTTTATAGGTATTATTATTCTTACCTCTTTGGCTACTTCTTCATCCCTTTTGCAGACTCATCATCTTCTACTTGGCCATCAAATGCTTCATTTTCTCAAGGTTTAGCCCTAGGTCCTCTTCTAACGTCATTTAAGAACTGTGATATTCATTATGCTAGCCACTAGCCACAAATAGATGTTAGTATTTACATTTATTTAAAGTAAATAAAACTTAAAATTCAATTCCTCAGTTAGACTAGCCATATTTAAAGTGCTCAACAGTTACACATGGTTCAGTAATAATTAATAAAAAATATAAAAGATCTGAGCATATCAAGATGGATTATATTTTAATCCATTTTGGATTCATTAATCAATCTTGAATTTGAGAATTAATATCTTTTAAGATTTCTGTATAATTAATTCTCACATATTATATATGCAACAATTGCCTTTCCCCCTTCCCATACTCTTTCCTACTAAATTCCAATAATTAATTGACATATCCATATATCTCTAGCCTAAAAATTTATAGAACAAAGGCAAAATTGAAATGGGCATTAGAATATTCTTAGATCTGGTGTGCCTGCGTGGCTGACTTTTGGTTTCCGCTCAGGTCATAATCTCATGGGTTGTGAGATCAAGCCCTGTGTAAGTCTCTGCACTCAGCAGGGAGTCTGCTTGAAGATTCTCTCCCTCTGCCCCTCCCACCCCTTGTGCTTGCTCATGCTCTCTGTCTCTCTCAAATAAATAAATCTTAAAAAATGAATATTATTGGAACGGATGATAAAAATAAAACATAGAATACATGTATTGTAGCAATGGCATCTTGCAAAAGTACTTGTCCTGATAAAGAAGAAAACTTAAAAGTTATTGCACAGATGATTCAACCTAAGAAATGAGAAAAGAGGGATGCCTGGGTGGCTCAGTGGTTGGGGGCCTGCCCTCGGCTCAGGTTGTGATCCTGGGCTCCAGGATCAAGTCCCGCATCAGGCTCCCTGCAAGGAGCCCACCTCTCCCTCTGCCTATGTCTCTGCCTCTCTCTCTCAGTCTGTGTCTGTCATGAATAAATAAATCCATAAAAAATTAAAAAAAAAAGAAATTTAAAAAGTAACACCAAAATAAACCCAAAGAAAGTAGAAGACAATAAATAACAATGTAAAAGCAAATATCTCCCTCTCAGTCACTTCTTTCTCTTTTGCTTGTTCCACACCAATCACAAAAGGATCTTAGTGACCCTCAAACATGCCCAACATTGTTCTCACACCAGGATAATGCTGGTACCACCATATATAATGCTTTTCCTTCTGAGAACAGCAGTGTTCTGTGTCCTTATTCAGATCTTTCCTAAATGTGACCTTCTCAGTGAGGCCTTTCATGACTCCTTTTACAAAATTACCTCCTCTATCCTTGATATACTTTTCTCCATTGAATATATCACATTTAACACAGAATGCAATTTACATATTTATTTGTGTCTTTGCATTAGAATCTAAGTTTCATCAGATAAGAGATTTTAAGCTTTTTTTTTTTTTTCCCTCCAGTACCTAGAAGAATGCTTTGCTAATAGTTGGAATTCAACCAAATTTGCTAGGTAAATGAAATCAATGAATGTAAAATCAAACTACAATAACAGAAAAATAAAGTTTTAAAACATGCTTCTTTGAGAAACTTATAATTGGCAAATTTATCTTTTTAGAAGGAGAAATTTAAAAAGTTATGTGGATAATATGAACTATTTTATCTGAAGAAATCTGATAAATTAGATGGAATAAATGCATTCTTTTAAAAGTGTTATAGGGGCACCTGGGTGGCTCAGTTGGTGAAGCATTGACTCTTGATTTGGGGTCAGGTCATGATCTTAGGGTCATGAGATCAAGCCCTGCATAGGGCTCCATGCTGGATATGGAGCCTGCTTGATATTCTCTCTCCCTCTTCCTTTATACCTTTCTCCCTTCCCCACTCATTCTCTCTGTCTCTAAAAATAAAGTCAAATAAAATAAAATAAAATAATAAAATAAAATAAAATAAAATAAAAAATAAAATAAAATAAAACAAAATGTTATAAAAAATGACTTCAGAAGAAACAGAAAGCCTAAGATGTAAAGGATCAACCTGTCCAAGACTGATTTCCTATAGCCTAGCTCTCCCAGGAAAGGAGTTTGACTTCAAGGAAAACTCCCCCCAAACTGGTCAGAACCTAGTGGTTAATATGGTCAGTTTTGGAAGAATGCTGATAAGAGCAGATTAGGATATTAACCCATCAGATCATGTAACTGAATCACAAGTCTTGGGATTCCAACCTGGGAAAAGTTGTACCCTTCCCAATCTTGAAAGCCAAGGGTATGATGAAACACTGGGCCACTTGGTCAACACCCCTGTCATTGCAGAGGTGGAGTTCCAGCTCTTGATCATATTAGGAGAGTACTCTTTCAGCCCACCAGTGTTGAAGAGGTGACTGTATCTCTCTGCTGTTGTATCCTTGTCCCTGATTTCATCAGAGAAGTGGCTAGTTCTTCCCTAAGAGACTTAAAAACCTTGGAGCCTAAGGGGCAGAGTGTCTTGTATATAAATTGATATTGAACCCTCCAAGATCCTGTGCAGTGTTCTGGAATACATTGGGTAGAACCTCAAGTTAGCTACTGCTCTTGCATCAGTGAGACTTCCCCAAGAAAAGCTGCTCCAGAAGACCAGGTGTATGTTAGGTCTGGACATTCAGTCTGATGGAGCAAGTAAACCTGAATAAGCTTTTCTTTTCTTTCTTTTTTTTAAAGATTATATTTATTTATTGGAGAAAGAGAAAGGGAGAGCACAGAGGGAGAGAATGAGAAGCAGACTCCCTGCTGAGCAGAGAGCCTGATATGTGGCTTAATCCCAGGACACTGAGATCATGGCCTGAGCCAAAGGGAGATGCTTACCAACTTAGCCACCCAGGAGCCTCCTAAGTAGATTTTTCAGTAAAAGACATTGAATCTGTTTTTACAAAGAAAGCAAAAAATCTAGATAATCTTACAGTTGAATTCTACAAAATGTCCCAAGGAACAAATAGTCTTTTTTTTTTTTTTTAAGATTTTATTTATTTACTCTTGGAGACATACAGAGAGAGGCAGAGATATAGGCAGAGGGAGAAGCAGGCTCCCCACAAGGAGCCCAATGTGGGACTCAATCTCAGAGACCCAGGATCATGCCCTGAGCCAAAGGCAGATTCTTAACCACTGAGCCACCCAGGCATCCTGGAACAAATAATTTTAATCTTGCATAAAAACTTCCAGAGAAGAGAAATGGAGGAAAGACTTTCCAACTCACTTTTATTAGATCAACATATTTTGATATCAAAATTAGCTAAGGACAATATGGTCACTGATGGCCAATCTCACTGATGCATGTAGATGCAAATGGTAGTTATAGACATTGGGGAGGAGATAAAGAAGAGACGAGAGGAAGAAAAGAGTAAGGGCACTACTATCCTCTTAGTATAGTAGAGATACGACTAGAGAGAGACACATTATATGACCTTCATAGGACACATAATAGAGGTTTAAATACATTATTTACAGTAATAAAGAGAATGACAGAAGCATTCAAACAGTGGTTTAAAAACTGACTGGTGGATGGGCTAATGAGAAGTGAAAGAATATGAGTTAAATCCCCTCCTTCAGTACCAAGAAGTTGAAAAGTAGATTATTGCGAATGGGTTGAGAAATGAAAGATTGAACAATTCATTTAGCAATATCACACTAATGAACAGAAGAACTAAAAAGAAAGTGGTTAAAAGTGGTTTCCCTCTAGGGAGTGAATCTAGGAAAGTGTGGAGTGGAGAGACTATTGCTTTCCTTTATAAATCTTTCTGTACAATTTAATTTTTAACCAATGCATATATTACTTTGATTAAAAAAATAAAATTGGATTATACCAAGCTCCTACTTAATTTTACTTAATGGTGTCTCACTGATATTTGAATAAAGACAGATAGTTAGAGCTCATAAGACCCTGTAGAACTCAGTCTCTACCCCTCAGGCCATCGTCTCTCTCATCACTCTTTCCTCTCTATGCTCTAGACACAGGGAACTTCCAGTTTCTCACAGTGTCATAGTCTCTCCCTTCCCAGAGTCTTGTCCTTGCTATTCTGCCTGAGATGTTTCTTCACCACCAAGTGTCCTGTCCCCCCTTTCCCTTAGTCCAGTGAACTACAGTAGTTAACTCTTCAAATCTCAGGTCACAACCACCTATATTTAAAAGCCTTCCCTGTACCCACCTCCTGCCAGTCTAAGTCAGCTCTCTCTTCCATATACTCTTAAGGGATCATATTCTTTTCTTCAATGGCACATTTCCTATTTTGCAATTATACATTATTAATATAATTATCTAATTAATATTGGTCTCCTTAATTAGACACTTAATTAGACACAAGGGCCATAACATCATGGACGTGTTAAGTTTTATTCATCATTATCTCTCCACCCCTTCACTAGGCACAAAACAGGGAAGCAATAAAAAATTACTGAATGGATGAGAATCACTGACTGAATAATGAACGATGAGTTGAGAAAACAATGTGGGGCTATTGGCTATCAGCAAAAGTTTCTAATTCACTTTCTCCTTTATCTTAAGAGTGTAGTGGTAGGGCTCATGATTTCTGTTTTAAGACTTCTAGTTCATGTTTGTTTTTTTGCTGAGTTTCAGCAAGTTGTTTTCACTTTCTTGATGGTAAATGGTTTTACTCTTGCCTATGTGCTCTCAGTGGGAGCCCTCATGATTGATAAGCACTCAGAGTTCATAATAAGATATTTGGATTGCCTGTGTTTTCATGTTTACAATCCAGGGCAACAACTGGTCAGTTTCCCAAAGTGCTCATTACTGCTTTGAATTTCCATAACAGCAAATTCTTCAGGGGCAGAAACTTTTTTCTCATTGTCTTATTCATTCCAGGGCTTTACCTGAGTATCTTTCCATCCTTTAATTCTCAGAAGAGTCCTATCACAGACAAGGAGCCTAACATTTAGAGGGATTAAATGTCTCATTGAATGTCTCATCCAGGTAGTAAAGGTAAATTGGGCAGAGCCATTTTTTTTTTTTTTTTTTACTCTTTGTAAAGTGCTCTTTATATCTCACCTTTCACTTCTTTCTGCGGTAAAGAGTCACTCACTAACTATGGTAGAATTTGTTGTTGTTCTCAATTATTTGCTGACTCCATGAAAAAGAGTTATACATCTCCATTCATTGCTATGTAATTCTGTCACCTCCCTTTGGAAAAATATGCTTTCCCACTTTGCTTTGTGAGTTACTTTGAACAACAGAACGTGAGGGGACATGTAATTTATACCATGTCTATTCAAAGGCTTTAAGAGCCACTGGTTATGACCGTTGCTCTTCTCCTTCTACCACGAGAATAGCACATCTTATACCTGGGTTATTTTTTGAGCTTAGATCCCAGAATGGTGAAGTGAAATGGAGCCAAGATAAATCTTTGGCTGATCCACAGCTGACATGTAATATGAGTGAGAAACAAACATTGGTACCTAAAGCCACTGAGATTCTTGGATTGTTTGCTATAGAAGCTTATCTCAGCTAATGCTGACTAATATACTAGCTAATATTTATTGAGCAATTACTGTATGTCAGTTGTTGTACTAAGCACTTTGCACAGATTATACCATGTAATCTTTATGCAAACTTATGAAGCCAATAAATAGTATCATCCCATTTTACAGATGAAAGAAACCAAACCTTAAGAAAATCATGTAAAGAGCAGAGTAGGTTCAGGATTTAAAATCAGGCTGTATGAAACTTGACTCTAGGTAATTAACTCCCCTATCAAAACCCCTCTATCCATCCCCAAACACATGAGACCCAATACTTCAGTGGGTCCAGTTTCAATTTTTTAAAGACCTTGAAACATCATAAAATGTCATGATTTAAGTACATGTTTCCAAAATATGAATTCCTCAAATGGGTGGAATTAGCAAAATGGAAAATATATCTATTTACTGCTTCTGGACTCAAGATACCAACCCATACAGAGAATCTTACTTGCTGATTTATCATTTGGGAACAGCTCCTGTAATACGAAATTTAACCAAAATTTCTTAATTTTTAAACACTTAAACAAGTATTTACATGTTTTGCCTTTACTTCCCATGTTAGTGGTTCAACCTGTAGCTGCAGAAAGAATAGTCATCTGAGATTAAGGAGATCTGACTTATGGTCTTTCTTTCAAAACCAACAAGATGTCTAATATTTGACACATCACCTGATCCCAATTATCTCATGTGCAAAATGGAGCTGAAAATTCTTCACAGCTTATTGACTGGAAGCTGGAAAGAAATGATCTCTGCAGGAATGATATAACTCTAAGTACTATGATTAATTGTTCTATGTTAGCTCACAACCTGATGGCTGAGAGAGAAAAAGAATGCTGTAATGGAACAAGAACTGCTCTGGTAGACAAGACTATTTTGGTTCTAATTCTGCTGCTAGCTTGTTTTGTGAGTCTCAGCAAATCACTCATTCCATGTAGGCCTCTTTTTGCCATATCATTATCCACTTCCCTTTCTTATATAATGAGGAGATAGGAGACCCTAACCCTTACCTCCTGTTGGCTTGAGGATGTATTACTTCTGAACTGAATAAATGTAAATACTTTACATTTTGCTTTTCAACTGAAACTATAGGTTTGGCTACTTCTAACATATACCCATCTCACCAAGTTCAAGATGATTGGAAATTTTCTGATTGATAGAATTATATTTAGGCATATTTTTTGGTAATGAATGTATCTCTTTCATCTTTGCTAACCTGTATGTTGTACAGACTCTTTTATGAAATAAATAATCAGTAGCTTTTTCTTCTTGTTGATGATCTTTTCTGGTCTTTAAGATTTTGAAAGCCATTGTTTTGGTAGTCATTTTCCATAAGGCACACGTTATAGAGCAAAAGTTTGGTTTGAGAACATTGCCGTAGCACCAATTATCCTTTGATCTACATCAATATCCTTCTGTGTTGTTTAGCTCAATTTTTTAATTCTCATTACTGAAAGTATGCCGTTATATGAATTACATTCGATAAAGTTGTATATTAAGAGTATAAATACTGATGCTGCTATAAGTTTAAAGGTCATCTTTCAATGCTCACATGAAAAGAATTCAATGATATACAGGATGCTGGATTCAAATTAGATTTCACACCTAATATTTATAATATTTGTTTTCTTATTCAGCAAATCAAACAGGTGATAATTTATTAAAGTCTTGCTCCTAAAATAGTTGTTCTCTGAGTATCTGACAGCACTGAGGATGGCTTTAAAGTCACCATGTTTCTCTGCATCTGGGGAGCACTGTCACAGTGCTTGATTATTTCACCTAACAGGAGCTTGGGAAGATGGGCTCTGATATGGCAGCTTGTAGCCACACATTAGTGTGGTTTGTGTTAGAGCCAATTGCCGTCTGACCTCTCCTCCCAGTAGAGGCAGTGTGGTGCCATCTGGACATCTTATAGTCACATTAAATCATGTCATTTAAAGGGCCTCTGAATGTGAACCAGTTTACTTTATGCTTAGGAGAGAAATCTCTCGAACTGCTGAACTACAAGTCTGTGTTCATAGGCGCTCACCAATTTTCATATTGTTTTAATCCTTTCTTTTCTGATCTGGTGATAACACTCAGACTGTATCTGTTTAAAATTTTGTTATTGTCATAACTAGAATATTGATAAAGATAAAAAATGTGTCATTAAGGTAATATAAACTCTATACTTATATGTAAAATAGATTCCAAGGTTGGCATCTAGACAAAATTCCCAATCTGGGCATGGATAGTTTCCGGCATCATTTGGCCAAGGGGCTGCTGTGCCAAAACATACTCATGTGAAAGACTGAGGAATTTCATGGACACAAGTCACCTTAAAGGCAAGACAAGTGAAATGACCAAGTCTAGTAAAGGAACTCCTCAGGCATATGCGCATGCATATAGCCTCAGCCGATGCGATCACCATTACCCTAGGCTTAGTCATTTTAAAAATTTTCTTCCAGAAATATGCACGTGAACAAGTTAAGGCCAATCAGAGTCCTCCTTAGGTCTTTTTTCTTCCAGAAATGGGAAAGATTGCCTATTTGTGATGAATTTGCTAATCCTGGAGAACATGATTATGGGTGTGGCAGTGACCATTTAGTTCTTACACAGAGTGAATCTGCCTAATAATTGGAGAGATGGAGTTTTCATTATAGCATTTAAGTTCCCTCTTGTGGGCCAGCCAGGGTCAAAGCAGCAAATAGGTCTCCTGGACCCCTGGGCTTTAAAAATTACATGAGTCTATTTTGTTTGATTTTAATCACTTGTTTAAATCAGTGGTTCTCAAAGTGTGGTCCCTGGAGCAGCAGCATTAACAATACCTGAGGACTTGTTATAAATGCTCATTTCTGACTCAGAACCTCTAGAGATAGGGTGCAAAGGTTTAACAGGCCCTCCAGGTAAGTCTGATACACTAAAGGTTAGAAAGTGGTTTGTTGCTTTGAAGTGAGTTTCTGGACATATTGAACCAGTGAAGTCCTAAAATCGTAATGACAAATAAGAAATTTCATTGTAGGAAATATCATAGTATTCACAGTAAGATTAGAAGAAATTTGGTTTAAAAAGCATTCTCACTTGGCCATGCAGACCTTTTTTTTTTTTCATTGTATCTATTTATTTATTTTAGAGATAGAGAGGGGAGGGAAGGAGGGATGGAGGGAGAGAAAGAGAGAGAGAGAGAACACACAGAGGGAGAGGGACAAGCAAACTTCCCATTAAACACAAAGCCTGACTTGGGACTCTGTCTCACCACCATGAGATCATGACCTAAGCCGAAATCAAGAGTTGGACGCTTAATTGACTGAGTCACCCAGTTGCCCCTGAGATCTGATTTTTGAAAAGAGATACTCTCAGGAGATTTCTGGAGTCTCTGATCTCAAGTTAGCCTTGTCCTGACTTAGCATCACGTACATAGCTGCTTGAGGACAAACACTGAAGAATCTGTTCCATCTAGGACTTCAAGTCATTAGAAATTGGAAACTGTGAGGAATATGGGTAAGAATTTTCTCTGCAAAAAAAAAAAAAAAAAAAGAATTTTCTCTGCAACTTTATGTAGCTGGAACACATTTTATTTAACTACAAGAACTGCTTAATTTTAGTTTCAATATCTAGGTTAAGAAGAGAACCTTTATAGATTGTCTCAAGGGGGGGATTTAGTCCCTCCATCTGAATATCTCTGCCGTTGATCCAAATCATTCCAATTTACTTTAACATAAGAGGGTGTCCTTTTTTTTCCCCCAGCTTGGCTTAATGCTGGATACTGTGTCATCAATATAAAAATATAGTCACAAATCCCTTGTGAGTTAATGGTATAATATCAGTGCGCTCTTTGATTAACAATAAAGTATATAAAAATGTATACGAGTAAGAAATGTTGTGTTGCTGACAAAAAAAAAAAAACACCCCGTTCTTTACACACTTATGAATGCAGAATATGCCATGTGGAAAGCACTGGATTTCCTTTAATGTTATTTTTTAATATTAGATGTCTCTGCAATGCATGTTGATGATCTGGCATATTCAATTCTCAGGATACCTTCTTTTGAGAGGATCTATGATTTGAAGCATAATATCTACAATCTGATAAGTTACTGACTTAATTACAAAAATAATATCTCACTGTACACCTTGTGCATTTAACGAATTTAGGTATGACTCCCAGCAGTTACTTACTAATTATAAGACCTAGACTAACATATAGAAATAGGTTAATCCATAAAGTTTTTTGCAAGGAAATTGACAAAATTAGCAAAAATACTTAATTAATGTTTAATTGTAATTACAGGTAATACTGCATGAAAATGCTTTTGCAATGCCTTGGATCTATTGTCTCCATAGCTCAGAGACCTTGCAGGGGATGTGGCCTGTCTGGCCACTAATGGGAGACAGTTTCCTATTAGAAGCATTTGTTAATATATTGAATAGAGTCCTGTTTTCCAGATATCCTAATATGCCTCCTAAATTCTATTGGAAAATATCAATATTTTAAAGAAACTTATGCCTAGAATTTAAGGTAGAGGTGAAAATCATCATCAAAACAGGTCAGATTGCCCTTAATCCTTATCAACTGGTTTCTAAGCCACCGGAATATAATCCAGCTATTTCATAGAAAACCCATATCAGTTCTTACTGTTTATATGTTTATTTGCCCTACTTGCCAGAAAAAAAGTATTAACTTTGAGATCAAACAAATATTTGTTAAAATCCTGGTTGTATCTTGTTTTTTCTAGCTGTATGTATGGTGTTGAGCAATACAACTTTGTTTCTGAGGCTTTGTTTCCTTGCTGTAAAATGAATGGCCAATTCCAGTATCCCAGAGTGCTGTGATTCGATGAGAACGTGCACATGAAGCAGAGTGTGTTCCCAATCTGGTGTCTGATCTCTGTGATTCTGTATATTCTCCTACCTCGGCCTCGGTTTTTTTTTTTTTTTATTTTTTATTTATTTATGATAGCCACACACAGAGAGAGAGAGAGAGAGAGGCAGAGACACAGACAGAGGGAGAAGCAGGCTCCATGCACGGGGAGCCCGACGTGGGACTCGATCCCGGGTCTCCAGGATCGCGCCCTGGGCCAAAGGCAGGCACTAAACCGCTGCGCCACCCAGGGATCCCCCTACCTCGGCCTTTGTATGTGCAATTTTGCTGAAAGCCCTGCAATGTCTAGCATAATAAACCTAAATTCATCTTCTAAAATGCAGGGGATTTGGGGCATCGATGCCCAGGGTTGATGCACTTTCAACTGAAAAGGAGAAACTTGCCAAGGAAAGGGAGATATTTCTTCACTCAAGGACTGGTAAATGTACCTATCCCTTCAAGCCTCCGGGTCACTTCCTGATGAAAACTTTCCCTGATTCTGCAAGTTTGGGCTACAAGATCTCCCTTTGTGCTTCTTCCACACTTCTCCCACTTCTGCTGTCAAAGATTTTCCTACATTTTCTGTCTTTCTTTTCTATTACATTGTATGTTCCATGAATGTAGAATTGATGCATTATTTGCCTTGAAATTTCAGCATCTATTACACTGCCAAGCATTTGTAATAATCAGCAAGTGCTGTTGATTGGTTATAGTCTCCCTCCCTTTACAAACTATTTGTGTTTATGTGACCAAAATATAAAATTAGAAAGCGGGATAAAGCCAAATGTTGTAGGGATATAGATATATTATAAGGCCCATATGCTGCAGGTGTGTGTGTCGATTGGGGCAGCCACATTCTGGAGAGCAATTTGGCTTATTTAGCCAAAGCAATGCTATACCCACCTACAATCCAGCTACTTCACTCCTGATCCATATCCTGGAGAAATTCTCATACAGGCTTGTTAAGGGGATTTGTAAGTTGGTGCTAATATCAGTTATTTATGGTGGCAGACTTGGAGGCAAGCTAAGTGTCCTTCCCTAAGAGAGTGGACAGATGCAACGTGGTGACATGTACTGCCGCTGTTACTTAGGCAGTCTTCAGAAACAAGGAACCAGATAGATGACCAGCCAGCAATATGTGTGGACTTTAAACTATTTTTTTTAAATTTTTATTTATTTATGATAGTCACAGAGAGAGAAAGAGAGAGAGGCAGAGACATAGGCAGAGGGAGAAGCAGGCTCCATGCACCAGGAGCCCGACGTGGGATTCGATCCCGGGTCTCCAGGATCGCGCCCTGGGCCAAAGGCAGACGCCAAACCGCGGGGCCACCCAGGGATCCCTGGACCTTTAAAATATAAGGCTATGTGAAAAAAGAAGATCAGTAAGACATAACACAATATCATTTATGAAAATTAAAAATTCATGCATTCAAAACAGCAAGACACATTTTCAAAACCACAGAAATGCAAAAGAATACATGTTAAACACATTGGAATGTTTGCTTTGGTAGAATGAGGAAGGCTGATAAACAGGAAAATAAACTTAAAATAAAAAGGAATAAAACTTATAGAAGTTTAAAAAATACAAACAAAAGCCTGACATGTCCTTAAGAAATTTGTATTGGCAAAACCACCCAAAACCAAACAAAAAACAACCAGATAAAATCTCAGAGATTTCTAAAGTTTAGTGACTACTAATTGATAGACTATGGAAATGGAAAAACCTAGAAGCTGTTATTTATGAATAACCTTTGTCTTTTTTATAAGAAAAAAATATATTCAATTGCCGGTAGGGAAAGGTGAAACCAAGGAATCTGCATTCCATGGAAGATTTCTGGATGATTCAGAATCAAATTCTTGGCACTTTAGGAAGTGTCCCTAAAGGGCTAGTTTTGAAATCAGAACTCATTGTTCACACTCTTTTTCCTTTCTGCCCAAAGAAGAAACAGAAACCAATGGTCACTGAGAGAAATAGAAGGCTCATGGAAAAAATAATAGGTCTTTCTCATCATTGAAACGAGGTAGTGCTAATCCAGCATCAAGAAACAAAGACAAAAACAAAAACCCAGCAGAGCAGCAGCAGCAAGTGGAAAAAAAGCAAAAAGCAAGTTGATACGAATACTTGGACTGCATGGTCTGGAATCAGGAGAGAAGGATGTGATCAAACCTACTGCCTTTCCACATGTGCAATGTGGAAAGGAAGAGCAAAGTCTGGAATTAGAAGAGTATTTTCAGTTATTTGTACTAATACATTTCAATTTTTTAAAATCCCATTTCATGTTTTATTTCTTTGTCTAATTTAAATTATTCCAACTACTTTCTGAATTGACAGGAAATATAGCTTTAACTACGTGTGGGCTAAGTAATTTCTTGGTAAAACTTAGCCAATTTTCACTGTTTCCTTACCTATAATCACAATTTTTCACCTGCTAGTAGCTATGGTCATGACCATTACTTCTGTAGTTTATCAGTCTGTAAGGCTGTGGTTCTCAAACTTTGATCTGTGCATTTTTGTAAGAATTGCCTTGGTAACTTCTTAATTTTCTAGACATATTCCTAGAGAGTCTGGGGTAGGATCCAGAAATTTGCATTTCTGCCAACTCTAGTCTAGGTGATAGTGTTTATAAATCACACTTTATGGAATATCTCTAAAGGGCTAGTCTTAGAAATCTGAACCTAAAAAATAATCTCAAATGTCACATCTTTAAAGCAAAATCATCTCTAAAGCAGAGTTTAGTGACATTGGGCAGAAAGCCTATAAAGTGGGTGACTTTCCTGGTCCTCTCCCATTAAACATCATCATGAAAGATTCCGAGATAATTCTAAATAAAAGGAAATGCTACTTCTAGTGTACTTGTGAATCATTACTTTACTCACATTTAAGAAAAAAATTTTAGATCTAAAATTATGGGAGAAGGAAAGACCTCTAGCTTGAGCTGAAATAGGAGTAGTAGCCTCTTCTGAAAACTAAACAGAAAGCATTCCCTAATACCTTTCCATGGGTCCCTTTCTTTGCCATTGAATAAGAATTACTTGGTCACCCATAAAGCTATCATTTTTATGGCAGCGTGGGCTTTGAAAGAAAATTAGTATCATTGTGATGATAGGAAACAAAAAGTTGAAATCATTGCCAATGCTGGTTCTTCTTCCCGGGCCCTACCACCACCAAGTCCAGGCTGTGATCCTAAACGGCTTTATGCAGCTAAGGCTGCTATGGAATACTAGGGAGCCCTGGAAAAGTGAGGAGGGAGGTCTCTTCCTGGGTAAGGTTTGTGACAGTACATTGTCATCCCTGTGAACAGAGCATGTGCCTGGGCTAATTGTCCCATTCCTTTGAAGGAATACACTGGTCCCTTGAAGAAAAAGCACACCCTTTATGCTCTAAGAGGACACCTGCTTTCTATGATTAAGTGAGGTGTGAGAAAAATCTAGAGGCAAATAAGTAATTAAGTAAGGAGATTAAGCCAAGGTAGCTCAGACACACACTAAGGGAAAAAGAAACAAGCGGACATCTCCACAACTTACAAATGCAGCTGCCCATCTCAATTTCAAAAATGTGTTACTCTTTTTTTAAAAAAAAAGAGTAAAAATAGAACAAACTCAAACAGTGTGTTATACTATTTGTGAATATTAAAGTAGCAACTTTAGAATCTAGAACCAGTGTTTGACTTCAAAAGGAGACTCAGGTGATGTGAAGAAGGACGTGGATTAAGCTATAAAGGGTCATCAGAAAAAAGTTCAGAGTTGCAACTAAAATAGGCTTAAAGAATATTTTAAAATATGCTCTTAAAATTTGTATCTCAAGAGCCTTTTAGGACAGATACGTCACAAAAAGTAACTGAGTTGCTTCTTTTGGTGTGATTTTATAGGAGCCTCCAGGTTTTGACACCTCACCTCTCCCATTGAAGTGCTTTCTCCAGACTGGGTACACTAACAGCCCTGTTTACATGTGTCTGTGTTATGCTGATGCAAAACTTACTTGTTTAACTCCGTGTGTAAACACAGAAATTATTTGAGTGGCTAGTCTCCATTTAATCAAGTCGGATGAAGTGACAGGTATTCATTTCTGTATCTTTTCCCTATAAAAGACTATTTAAACTGGCAGGCAGTGCCTCTCTTCCTTTTCGATAACAGTAGAGGTATCAGATCCAGAACATTTTACCCGGACTGTGTGAGAAGCTTCGATTGCATTTGTGGGTGTTCTGTCCCCATTTGTTTTCCGATTTTTGGTCGGAGTACGGCTCCTATGAGCACTTCAATCTGATTTTGGACAGAAAAAAAGTTTCTCTGGCTTCCCCGCGCCCCGTCTTCCCATTTCAGTGGGTGCATTACCAGGAAAGAGACAAGAAGCTCAGTCATAGTCAATGTCTCAGTCCCAATCCTGAAACCGAGGAGGGCTTTTTCTCTCCCCCTCTCCTCTGCACTATTTGATTTACATTCTTATAAAGTTAAAGCAAGCTTGCTTCAGTTTTATCTTGTTTTCATTTGCTCAACCTCCGTTTCTCAGTTCCGGATATTCTGAAGATTATGTGTGGAGATCTGAAACCCATCTCTTCTTGGCTATGGAATCCTGGCAGATTAAACTATGAACACAATAGCACTACATTCTTTGTAAGGCTACCAGAGAAGCACCCCTACCCTCACCCTTAGTCTAGTTGTGCACATTTTAAAAATAAATCTGTCCGGTTTTAAAAGGTTGCTTTGTTTTGTTTGGTTCTTTGTTGGTTTTTGTTTGTTTACTTGTTTGTTTACAATAAAAATGAGGAAGGCGTGAATAAATGTAAAAAAGTGTTTGGTAGTCATTTCTGACCATTTAAAGAGATCATCTTAGAGCCAGCCTCAAGGAGGCTAGAGGCCACGGAATAATTTCACGAGTGAATTTGGACTTTATTCTTGAACGGTTAATAATTTTCAAGAAATTAGACAGTTGCCAGAGAATTTTTTTTCCAAATCTATGTCACCTTGTTTCTATCTTAAAACTACACTTTCAGCTTAATCTTGTAGCAGTGCCTTTGTTCAAAAACAAAAATTCAAAATTATGCCATTAAAATAATGTGCCAGTAATTGAATGTAGGGTAATCAACATGGTTGGAAATCAGAAACTATTTGATCGAGATGGCTAAGAGACCACAAACAATAAATTAGATAAGCAGAGGTTTTCGCTATCCTGAGAGCTGGTCTCAACCATATTACACAAAGATTAATTGCTCCTTCTTTTTTTCCTTTTCTCCCTCATCCTCCCTTTCCTGCTTCTTGCTATTCCTATAATGGTCAGACTCTGAGCTCTCTGAAGACAGAGACTATATTTTGCTCTTGTCATAGTGCCTGGGAATGTAAATCAGACTCCTTAAAGGAGTTTGTTCGTGGCTGTATCTCTGACCTTATAAATGCACAGTAAGTATTTGTTGAAAGAATGAATGAGTGATAAATGAATGAATGAATGAGAGGTCATACTCCCAGTAGTATCGACTGGGAAGTCTAGCCAATATAAATTCCCTCTTATTATGTTTTTCTTTAGATGCTAATTAAAAGTTGATGTCATAATTAGCTTCGATACTTTCCACATAAATGTTCTCTGATTTTGAAAGCCCACAACGAAAACCAGTTCTGTGTTTTTTGATAAGAGATGTGTCTATATAATAATGATAAAACAAACAAACAAAAATAACCGCTGCAGTTATTTGGGATTAGCCAAGGACCCCCTAATTTTTGGATGAGTAAATTTTTGTTTTTGTTTTTGTTTTGTTTTATTTTGGTTTTTTAATTCATGTGGCTGCTTTGTAGACACAGCCAAAACCAAAATGCTGCTCCCTACAGACCTCCAGAAAGGGAGTTCTTGCTACTGCCTTATTTGGAAATGTTTCTTTGTGTTTCACATGTCCTTCTTCCATACAACTTAAATTTAAATTCCCTGAAAATATAACCTTTGCTCTGGTGCCATGCCAGGAAAAAGACATTACAACCGAGTAACTATCTATCTTTTATGCTCAAATTGATTCATTCATCAAGTTTTGTTTAACTCTCTTTTTTTTGTGCTATTTATTTACCATTTTTATAAGTATGTTTATAACTTTCCTCTGGCCTTTTCCCCTGAGCTCAGTGAAACATCCTAATTTTCAAAGGTCAAGGGAAGTTTGGGCTAATAATTCTATATTCATGCTGCAATTGTTTTTCAAGTTCATAGTGCTACACTTGCCTATTTGCTTTCTGACTTGATCAGTTTCCTGATGCATATCAACCAGTTCAACCTTTTTAATTTACATGTATTGTAAATATCTAACTTTCATTTTAAGTTTTGTTTCATTTCAAAATGGAAGAGGTACCTGCTTTGTGTGCCGGACAGCCCTGCCCTTTGATGGTAGTGTTTATTTTCTATGTCTATGGTTGTTACTGTGAAGATCTGGGGCAAAATTAATTCAGAATAGTTTTACCAGAGCAGAGACCTATTTGCTTTGAAAGCTTTTGCCCAGCACAATGTTGACACGTAGTAGGTATTCAGTAAGTATGTCTGACTAATGACAAAAGCTACTGTTAACTATTCATCTTGCTATTAAAAGAGCGAAGTTTATATTAGAGAAAAATCGGTATATCTATTTATCATTCTGGGTTTTTTAAATAAAAGCATAGTTACAGTAGATCACAAATATACAGAAATCCATTATACATTTTCTTTTAACCTGAACCTCACTGTGACATGTAAATTGACTTGTTTATGTTAATAGCATCCATTTAGGAGTAAATTCCCAAAGCACTGCATGATAATTAGATTGAGCATAATTCACATACTGTATGCTACTTTGAAAATGGGCTCCTTCAAAAAGGTATAAGCTAGAACAAAACGTATACCTCCAAACTCTCTCTAAAAGGATTCTCATTATATCAAACCACACACACAGTGTGGCAAAGATAATGTCAGCACTTAATGCAGAAAAATAATGCAACATGTTCTTTTTTGGTTCATTTACTGCCATATGCTACTTGAGTAATGAAAACCTATTTGGTCTAGAGATAGACGTGGATGTACTCTCAAAATCCTAGTCAATAATGAAAGCTTATATTTGCTATTTCGAGAACTACTAAGTGTTCAAATATGAAACATCTCCAGATTATTACGAAATTTCATTTGATCTGTCCCCTATAAGGACGACAGGAGGACTTTTAGTTTTCTTTCTTCATTACTCAGTTACTGTGTAATGAAAATTCTTCCAAATTTGGAAATGCCTAATAACTATGCAGTTCTGATAGTACTAAATTAATTAATATTTAAACATTTTTATCTCCATAAGAGAATGCTATTAAAGAATTACTGCTTGCCAAAATACTCATATTTATCATTATTTATATGATATCAAACAGAATTGTAAATTAAATATTAATTTAAATTATTCTAAAATGTATCACAAATTCTATTAATTATCTAAATTATTCTAGGTTGTGGAAGAATCTGGAGTACAAATAATAAACTTTATCAATATTTAAACAGAAGCGAATTAAATAACTTATTTAATATTACTGAGAAACAATGTCTACAGCTCAAATCTGAACAAATAAAAACCATGTTTTGCTGTTTATTTTATATGATTGCAGGAGACAAACTGGTTACAAGATAAAAAAATAATTAGTAACACACAGGCAAATGATGGCAAATATTTTATGTACATGGCTCTTTTACTTTTCTGGTAGGTTGTGAAGAGAGTTTCACTCCAGAACCAAAAAAAAAAAAAAAAAAAAAAAAAATCTGATTATCTTTTTCTATAGACTCATTGCATTAAGCTAGTAAGTTTTTCAGATATTTAGGTTGACTTGAGACCAAACTACAAGTCTATGGCTTTTAATTCATTTTGAAATTTTGAAATTATCCATCCAAGTCCCTATTGAGTAAGCAAAACTCTGTGGGATTATACACCCTCTTTTTAAACTAACTTCAAAGATGTTTTAATCCGGCTGTGTCTAAAACCACCGATTTTTATAGCTACCATTCATTGCGATGATATCTTCCTGTTTGGTATAGAGTTTGTATAAATTGAAATATAATAAATTTAGCCTGAACTTAGCTCCAAAGGCCTTATACAATGAAAAACAGCAGCTGATAAATTACAAAGAGAAACATAAACCAATTCACAGTAGTACTTTACTAATGTTAAATTTCAAGTAGGTATCAAAAAGCAACGAAGTCAAACAAAGAGAATGGTTTACTGAATGGCTAGAAAACAAACGGAAGCTTCCAAATAGAAGCAGCATCCTCTTTACTTGCTCATTTCCCTCCCACGTATACTCTATTAGTGATTGTCTGAATATCTATGAATTGCTTGTTAGGAACCTGGAAAGAATTTAGGGCCGAAACTACGTGGCTAGGGGAACAGGAATTTCTGTACTTTAAATTCTGGGTATCAAAAGCATGTCTTGCCTTTTGCGATCTTATTTATAAAATACTTCTTACATGACGCCAGGGGAAGACAGAATTTCTCCAGGTCCAAGCCACTGGTGCTAGTTCTGGGGTCTTGAGGTATTACAGGATGGTATCATAAGCAGATGTTGGAACAAGTCAAAAAGAATGTTGGAGGATGTAGGATCCAGGGTGTAACTGAAGTGGATTGGGCCAAGGAAACATAATGAAAATAGAAGTAAGAGTAAAAATGAGAATTTTGGGAGAATGATGTTTATCTTCTCTTTTTCCTTTCCTTTTCTTCTCTCCCATCAGTCCCTAAGACAGTTGGATTGGACAGGAGTGTAAATGTGGGTGGTTTCAAGGGAGGGGGGAAAGAGGAAAGAACAGTAGGGCCAAATGGTATTTTTCCTACTTTTCTCCTCATTCTTAGCCTTGTTTCACTCATAAATGTTCTTCTCCCCCACCCTGCCTTAATTTCCAATCTTTGTTCTCTTTTCTCAAGCTTAATAGGGAGGAGGCAGGGTGGTAATCCATAAAAACTTTATTAAAGTACAAAGAAGGTGAACGCTCTGCCATTTTTCTTTCCTTCCAACCTTCCAACTCTCCTGGCTTTTACAATGAAAGATAAAGAACATGAACATTTTCTTCCCACCACTTGTATCTCCTCTCTACCTTTGGCTTCATAGTGGTTCATCCTTTCAGCCTGAACCTTGCTGCTACTCTCTGCTGGGATGAGAGGTCTAAAATGTATAAAGTACCTTCTGGAAAAAAAATTTCTGGTCTACCCAAAGCTTTGCTATCTAGTAGCCCCCCCCCTCCCCATTCCTTGTGTAACCCAAAGAAATACTGCACTTCCAAGAAGTCCAGCTGAATCTTGTACCATCCTCAGAGAAACACTTGCACTCCTCTCGCAAACAATGCCAGTAAAAAGGAATCCAGATCTTTACTATCAGTGCTCAAAAATCACAAAAACAAGTCTTGATTAAAATTCAGAGTGCCACTTCTTGAAATCCATTTTCCACTATTTCTCTTGCTCTACTGCTTTCTCACTTGCTGCTTTGACATCTCTTTTTTCTCTACTTCCAATCATTCAATGCTCCATCACTGAATACCTAGGGTGAGGGCTTTTTTCCTTTTCTTCTTTTCTCTTTTCTTCAAACTTATTCTATGTTATGTCTCCAGTAAATTTCTACCCCTTCTGATGCAAATCTCTCAATCTCTGAGCTGGTTCTCTTCCTACCAGTTATGCCATATGCCTGATGAGACTAGGGTAGAGATGAGAATGTGGAGCTAGGGGTAGAGAGAAGCAAAAATGGAAGAATTTCCTTAATAGGTCAGGGAATTTGAAAATGCTGAGAGTAATGAACACATTGATATTTTTTGCCCTTGTTATAATATCTTTAATTACTTTCTTTCTCTGGTGTTTCCTTTTTAATTACAAACATATTCAAATCTCTCATCCTCCTGAATGAATAATCCCTACAAACCTGCTTAAAATATAATATTTTATACTAATCTCCAGATAAACTATAAAAATAGCTTACTATGGGATGCCTGGCTGGCTCAGTTGGTAGAGCATCAGATTCTTGATCTTGGGGTTATAAGTTCAAGCCCCATGTTGGGTATAGAGATGACTTAAAAATAAAATCTTAAAAAGAAAGAAACTTCTTCATGCTGCCTCTATTTCCTAATATTCCTTTTTTTTTTTTTTTTAGTTTTAGTAAATCCTAGCCTCTACATCTGTTCTAGGTTACCAAGTCACCAAATTTAATGGCCTCTTTTCAGGCCTTACTCTTACTCTACTGGCCTTCTATGTAGCCTTGGTATTCCTTCTTGAAACTTTCCTGTTTCCATTTCCACAAACTATTTTGTTTTTGTTTTGTTGTGGTATGTGTCTGTGTGTTTTGTGGGGGAGAGGAGAGCACATGCATGCATGGGAGTTGGTGGGTGGTGCAGCAGAAGAAAAGCAAGAAAATCTTAAGTAGACTCCACACTCACGGAGTCTGTTATGAAACTCAGTCTCACAACCCTAAGATCATGACCTTAGCCAAAATCCAGAGCCAGACCCTTAATTGACTGAGCCACCACACACCCCTCCAAACTACTTTGTATTTATTTTTCTAATTGCTTTTCCTTGGCCCTCTTCTTACCATATACACATTCCAGAGGGCAACCTCAATCATTTTCTGGATGAGTCCAAATATTTAACTCCTGCCACTTTTTTTTTTTCTACAGAGTTATCATAGCTACCTTTGAGAGCCCAATGAAAGGCATCAGCACTTTTCCCAGGAAGAAAAAGAAAAAAAAATTCTAGGCAATAGACATGCAAAGTGTTATATTTGTTTTTTTCAGTTTTTACAGAGTCCATGAGGGTCATCCTTGGATAATCCACTCCTAACCTATACAGTCAGCTGCCTACTAACATCATTAACTGGATCTTTTTAGACACTTAAGTTTGGCCATTTAGGTCCTTAGCCTTCACTACAGATGCCATCAAAGCTATGTCACATTCTTCTCAATTTCACTTTCAAGTAATGGCATCACTATCCAATGAGTCACCCACTGTTCTTCTTTCCCACACAAGATATACTGATATAGTGCTAAATTCTGACAATTCCATAGAATCATTTCCTTTTTATCCACAATACTTGTCATTGTATTAATTTGGGCCTTCTTCATATATTTTTCTGGAGTATTACCTTATCTCCCAGTATTTCATTCTGGATATCCTTCACTAGAATTCATCTATACATTGTCAACAGAGTTGCCTTTCTAAAACCAGATCTAACCTAATTTCTTGCTTAAATACATTTGGTGGTGCCTTATTGCCTTAAGCAGGGGTCACAAACCCAAAGGCCCATAGGAACAAGACAAGAAATATAAATCAGTGAAGCAATCTGGGTCAGGAAACAGCCTGAGGTGTGGGGACCATGGGGACAGCTGCCACTCAGTTCTTGCCATTTGTTGTCTTGTGGAAACACAGATCTGATGTTAGTAAGTATTTTCTCTTTTTTTTTCTAGAGAAGGCAAAATTTGAGATTTTTATTTATTTTTTATTTTTTTAAAGATTGTATTTATTTATTCATGAGAGACACACACAAAGAGAGGCAGAGACATAGGCAGAAAGAGAAGCAGGCTCTATGCAGGGATCCTGATGTGGAACTCGATCCTGGGACTCCAGGATCATGCCCTGAACCGAAGGCATTTGCCCAATCGCTGAACCACTCATGCATCTCCAAATTTGGGATTTTTAAAAGTAAAATTTCTCAAATTTAAATAATTCGCTCTAATTATTTAAAGTATGGCTTATGAAAAACTATCCATGTTTAGGAAAAAACTATGAGGAGTCTGATACTTTATCCTACTACATGTTAGCCGGCTATCATTTCATGGGTGCTTGCAGAATATGAGAGAGACAAAGGACATGATTACTCATGGTGATAGCAATAGCCAGCATCAGCATGTATCCTGCTTTCTGCCACCCAGTTCCCACAGAGTGACATGAAGAGGGCCATTAGAAACTACACACATAGGGGGTTGTGTTACAGGAGAGAAATACTGAGCTTTGGCACCTGAACCCTTAATGATGAGAAATATGCTTGTCTGCCTACTACTCCAAAAGGAAACACTATCTCTATCTTCCAAGTCTATTCACTCTACAAACATCTTTGTAAAGATAGTGTGAGACAAGAAAGGCAATCAGTGACTCTGTTCGCATGATGTGCAGGAACAGAGGAGGCTATGGAAGATTATCCCTCAACAACAACAGCAACAACAAAAATGTGTTTTCAAATCAGAGCAAATCTGTGGGATGGGAGTCCGTGACTACTAGTATAGAGCCGAGGTCATCGAAGACAGCTACTTTACGGCCACTTGTTTTTGTAAATAAAATCTTTTTTGGAACAGAGCCATGCCTGTTCATTTACATATTGCCTTTGGCTGCTTTTGTGCCATCACAGCAAGGTGGAATAGTTGTAACAGGGCCAAGCTTGTTGTAGTTACTATCTGACCCTTTAAGAAAAAAGACAACTATTTCTTTACTGGCCAATGACATAGAGGATACAATTTTAGAATGTCATTTAAAAACTTTAATTAAGCATTCAAATCCATAATTAATTTATTCATTAATTAAACAAATAGGTTTTGAACACTTAATATTATCAAACATGATACAAGATGTTGATGACACCAAAAAAATAGCCCTTAGTTTCCAGGGGTTCTAGGTGCAAAGCAGGACAAAGACCACAGAAGACTGAAGATGATATAGCATGGCCTATTCCTTTCCTATGGTAGATGTAACTACATAAATTTATAGGAGTCCATAGGAGGGACATTTATGTAGACTGGCAGAGTAAGTAAAGGAGATCTCTTCCTAAAGGAGAGATCTGCAAAGATGAGGAGGCCTTTCCTGATCCAGAAAGAAGACATTCTAGATACAAGAAGCCGAGTGTACAAAACATGGAGATTTGAGGAAGAAGATACCATTGGGTTAATGTGTTTGGTAGGAAACAGTTGCAAAAAAAATGCAGGGGAGGGGGGTAGGGTAAGTGAGTTGCTCAAGTTTATGACAGGCTTTGAGTACTTAGGGAGTTCATCCTGAAACATTGAGGAACAGATACTAGTGGACAGGATTACATCTCCTATGTGCCTTGTGCTCCAACCACATGATGTATTTACCTTTCTTTGAATTCAGCATGTTTCTACACATGTGCACACACACACACATGTGTGTGTGTGTGTGTGTGTGTGTTTTCAGTGGAAGATCTTTACATACTTGGAGTTTCAGTCCTTACCAGACTATAAGCAACCTGAGGATGGGCACTGTGCCTAATTACATTCGTAAAACAGCACAAAGTTCTAGGTACTTAATGGATACTCATACATACATGGTGAATGCATGAAGGCAATTCCACAGTCTTTCTCATTCATTCATTAAAGCTCAGCTCCGAAAAGAACTCCCCCTTCTGAAGCTAAACTCCCCTTCTCTGCTTCTGCTACTTTCAACAGAGTACAGTGTTCCTAGAGCCAGTTGCATTATTACATTAAATCAAAGTGAAAAGTGATGGTCTCTGTCAGCCTCAGGAGAATTTTAGAACTCAGAGGGAAATCTTATTCTTTTTTCTATCCCTAGTGGCTAGCACGGTACCTAACACATACTATGTAGTCGTTGCCTAATTAATGTTGGTAAAATGCACATGTATTTGCAGTTTATCAGATTGATCTCTAATGAATCAATCATCTTCCTAAACAATCGAGACCATTCATCATTTTCTTTGGTAATCTAATCCATGATTTTGTTATCAACTTCAATCTATCTTTACCCTGATATCGGTTTAAGTGTTGGGCTACATACTGCTGATTACAGTTTCACTATTTCTGTGCCTGACCAAATGAGTATGCACTTAATATAGTGAACATTTCAGACAAATTGGATGGAATCATGAAGGCTAAGAACCATAACAACAAGGAAGAATGTAAGCAGTTGCTTGTTTGTGTTATAATTGTATAGGCACTCTTTTAGCTACCATCTGCAAAATTAGAATGATATTAAGCTTCTCCCAAGTGTAAAGTATGAATAGTAGGTGGTAAGGGGGTATTTTGGACTTACAGTATCCTTTGCCAGCAGTGGTTTAAAGATTCTTGATGCTGCTGCTATGTGTTTTTCTCCCCTCTGAGAGCACTCCATTTGCCTCATTAACCATAGGACTTGAATTAATATGAATTATTGAAGCTATTTTTCGTTGTCTGCTTTTTTTTTTAAACCATTTGGCTAAACATCATCCTTCCTTTCACAGGAAATGCTGATTAACCCTTTAGCATAATTGTTTAAAATTTTTAAAAATTGTATTCCCAGTCTTTCCAATGGCCTAAGACAGTGTTTATAATGAAATATGATTTAGTTAATTATTGTGATACTACTTCCTACTTCCATGGGGAAGATGGAATATGCATTGCTTGTATATGAATACACAAGCAACAAGATTGCTATGGATCCCATAATTCCTTCACGTTGCCATATTTCTTCTTTCTTTTTTCTTTCACACATCTCTCCTTTTGTTACCACTCTTATAATGTCACCAGTAAGCTCGAATTTTATGCTTCTGAGCATTAAAAATAAACTCAGGCATAACCTGAGACATTCAACCATAGAAAAAGTTCAGTAAACTTTATAATTTGTTGCACGATGTAACTTTAGTCATTTACCACTAAGGAGCTAAACTGTCCTTTTAGATATTGTTTGAGACATGTACAAACTGGATGGACCCCATCTTACAACCATTATCAAGATCCATGAATCCAGAGTGCACAAGCCGGACAGATGGTGGACCCTACATACTGTTCTTAAATGTGTGTGTGTGTGTGTGTGTGTGTGTGTGTGTGTGTGTGTGATTTATGTATTTGAGGGAGAGAGAGGAAGACAGAGAGAGAGAGCAAATACATGAGCAGGAGGGAGGGGCAGAGAGAGAGAGAGAATCTCAAGTAGACTCCATGCCCAGCAGAGCCCATTAGGGGCTCAATCAGGGCTTGATCCCAAGGCCCTGAGATCATTACCTGAGCGGAAACCAGGAGTTGGTTGCTCAACCAACTGAACCACCACATTTGGTTCTTAACTATATTTATCCATATCTGAGTCTGCTCCCATGACACATCTGTTTAAAACCATGTAGTCTTCTACAGTCAGGTTATGTTGACTATGTTTGTCTCTTGCCTAAAATAAACTTTAGGGGAATAAGGATAAAAGTCACTTGTGTAGGGCAGCCCGGGTAGCTCAGCAGTTTAGCGCCGCCTTCAGCCCAGAGTATGATCCTGGAGACCCGCGATCCAGTCCTGCGTCGGGCTCCCTGCATGGAGTCTGCTTCTCCCTCTGTCTGTGTCTCTGTCTGTCTCTCTCTCTCTCTCTGTCTCTGTGTGTGCGTGTGTCTCTCATGAATAAATAAATAAAATCTTAAAAAAAAAAGTCACTTGTGTAGTTGTATACCTTGTCTCCAGAGCTCTCAACTTGGGCACACTTAAGTAGAAAGGATTCAGATCTTTGTGCCCAAACCTGCTCACAAAGAAAACAGTATAAAAAATGAATCCTGACTTTATAATGACTATTATCTGGCTAACCTTCTGGACAAGTTATCATATTTTTCTTGAGCTTCAATTTCCTTGTTATATAAAGCAAAATTTTGTGAAGATTAAGTGGGATCCTCGATGAAAGGGCTTAGAATGTTCGGAGCGCATAGTACAACCTCACTAAATGTTAGCTATCATTTTCTCCCTGGAACCTTATGGAAACTATGATCCTTCAGTTCTTCTCATTGACTTCTTCTCTGTCAACCTGAAACGTCTCTCTCCTCAGTCTTCCAGATTTCCTGCTTTAGGCTGCAGGGATGACATGGGCTTTGATCTTATTTAAATACTGAACGGGGGGGGGGGGGGGGGGGGGAGGAAGGGAGGAGAGAAAGAGGGAAAGGAAGAAGGGGAAAAGAAAGTCAGGTGAATTGAAGGAAGGAAGACGAAGAAGAGAGGAAGAAAGGAGAGGAAGGAAAGGGGGTGGGGGGAGGAGGGAAGATTGAAGACAAATTTTTCTTAAAACCTTTAACAGTCTTTGGGAAGACAATTCCACTAAATAGCAATTAGCAAACTGTTTTTAAATTTGTACAAAAATAGTTACAGATGAAACAGAAAGCTATGTTTTAACACATTGCAGTGTTGTGTCATGTTTGTCTTTATTCAGTTGATTCCACAGTTGGTATTGCCACCCATCACCTTATCAGTATGCAAAGCCTGGTTTTCCATTTTGAGTACGTATTTTTGAAACTTATATTAAACATTTCCCTGTGAACAGGAATGCAGTTCTTTTATAATATTTTCGTGATAATTTTGCTTAATCCTGAAGCTCTAGTTTTTCTATAACACTGTAAAGTCGTTTCATGTTTTATTATGCAAAAACAATGAAAACTATACTAGAGCTGAAGATAAAGTCTAAGTATCTCTTCCTGGTTCTAAAGATGAAGTTTTCAGGCAGGACAGTTAATAACTAATATTTACCTATGGTATAATTTAGAAAGGAGAAGCAAAAGCAATTGTCATGATGTTTTTAACTCTCTTCATTAATATGATATTTACAAGCTTTCGTTGTAGTGAAAAATGCTACAACGAGGAAAAACTACAATATGAACAAGGAGGCAAATTAAATTATTTGGTCTTACCTTTGGATAAATAAAATATGAACATTCCATCTATAAAAGAGAGACCTCGCTGTATTTTGAAATGTCATGTTTGTATAGCAGCTCATGGACATAAGTCTACATTTAAAATTGATATGATTTTAAAATTGCTTCCAATTTTTTTGACAATTATAACAGTCAAGTCGGAAGTATTAGGCAATGTTAAAATAGGCACTGAGAAGACACTTTTCTATTGCTCCTGATGGTCATTGATATAATTAACTGCCAGCAGCAAAGTTAGATATATATTCCATGGCCTTGAATTTGAGTCCAGCTAACTGGCCCCTATGGGGCTAATGCCCATGACTTTGGCCTTTTTATGCTATATTTAATAGTACAAAAATATAGATTTCATTTGGCTCCTAAAGGATTAGAGTGTTCTCTATCTAGTCTTCTCTTTGATACCTATGCTGATTTTTTTTTCCTTTTCTCTTAGTTTTCAAGGAGCTAAATTTGGCAATAATTGGTAAGTGCTGATTTTATAAACTTGAAAAAAATCATAGGCATTCCTGCCCCCCCGCCCTACCCCAGTCACAAAGTAGCAGATATACTAGAGAGGAAAAAATGGAAATGTCCTAGCATTCCTAGAGGATAGTTTTCTTTATGCACCCTTTAGGCTAAGAAAGGAGGTGCTGTTTCTTTTTCCTTGTTCTTAAAAAAGTGAGAGAATGCAAAGAATAGATCAGGAGAATGTTCTGGTTTTTCAACTTATCAATTGCCACACCCTCACTCCTCTTTTTTTGTTCACCCCTTACTCACTAGCAACAATTTCCTGAGGACAGAGAAAGTGAGAGTGGAAAGAGGGTCACATTTGGAGACAGTTAGGTGATATATGTTAATATTCACTCTGGACTAGCTCGGATCTCCAATTTCATTCCTCTTGTTATCTGTACCCTGTGAACTGCAGCCTCCAGGGCAAAACGTATTTAACCTGCAATGATACATTGCCCAGGAGCCATTCAGTATTTATGTCATTCTGAATTTTTATTTAGAAACAATTAAAGCGACTTGGATTTCAAGAATTTTCTTGGGTTTCAGGTCAAAGTTTATTTTTTAAAAAAGAGCAAATAATCTACAACTTTATCAGCATGCAGCTAAAATGATGACTGTAATTTTAGATTGCTCACTCTCCTTTTTTCCTCTATGTTTATCCTCTGCCTCTGTAAGGTATGCAAGGGTGTGCACACTGAGAACAGAGAGGGTGAAGGGTATGGGTATGGATGATGGGAAGGGTTTGTAATAATACATTTGTATTTGATAGCGATAAAAATTCCAGTAAGCATAGTTTTCAATGGATAAGTTTATCTCTGGAGAACAATAGATCTATTTTTTTTAAGTAAAAAGATCCATCAATGGAACTTAAGAATTTTATAGAACCGGGACACCTGGGTGGCTCAGCAGTTGAGCCTCTGCCTTTGGTTCAGGGTGTGATTCCAGAGTCCCGGGATCAAGTCCCGCATTGGGCTTCCTGCATGGAGCCTGCTTCTCCCTCTGCCTGTGTCTCTGCCTCTCTCTGTGTCTCTCATGACTAAATAAATAAAATCTTAAAAAAAAATAAGAATTTTATAGAACCATAGTTCTGATAGGTTGCTGAGCTAGAAAAATACAGTAATGTTGTCATTTGGTACCAATCATATCTCTTCCATTGAATTTTTGATTTGCCGTGTTACCTTTTACCAATAAACAATGTAAAAGTGCCTTCAAACCGAAAAATGCAGATCATTTCAAATTACGATTTGTCTTCATCCCTGGAAAATACTTATTTAAACTATGTTTTTATTAGTGCCTGAAGATTTGAAATCTTTGTATGACATCACAAGATAAAACATAAGGGCCATTCAAGTTTGATCTCTTAATATGGTTTGAGGTGGACAGATGAAAGCCATATCCAGCATCAATGGACTTCATCAAAAGATGAATCTATTACATAAATAAAATAACCATTTCCAGTGTGGGCAATTTGCATATAGCACTGAGATGTGTTCTTTCTAAGTTTTAGTTAGGCTGTTTTTATATAAATAAATAGAAATTTATCTCAGTTGTGTATATAATGCCATATTAAAATGATCTACCTGGGAATATAGAAACAGTAATCTCATGAGAATCTCATGAATGATAAACATCAGCTACATGGCCTGATGGCCAGAACTCAAACAGAAGTGGAGTTAAGAAAAAAAAAAAAAAAAGAAGTGGAGTTTAGTATCTGGGTGTATCCTCAACCATCTCTAGGGATCTCAGAGCCAGCATTTGTGACTCATGCTTCCTCCCCATGAGCAATGATTAGGATTCTACATATTTTCTTCTCTCTGTATCATTATTAAATGGGTCATTCTTTCTTGTGTATATATGTATATAAATATACGAACTCACATCCTCTACCTACTAATTGTTTCTACTTCTCCACCTTAATTAGCGTCTGTTCTTCTTTCACTTTTCATGCATTGTATGGAATTCTCTCAAACTTGTCAGTTTTAGCTCTCACAGCTCACTGCTGTTCTCTCTACTTCCCATCATACGTTCCTTAAAAGGAGGATTTTAACTGCTAATTTTTTTAAATGCCAGACCTTATCATTAGTCCCTAACCAGACTTGGGTTGGCCAGTGCCGACTCCATCAGTTCTGATTTATGAGGTCTGGTTGGGCTGCTTCTTCAACATGAGATGTTAGCCAGAGCATTTCACAGAGACGATTCAGACATGTCTAATACAGCTTGTCTCAAACTATTGTCCCTTTAATCCACCATATTTCCTAAGTAAGTCTTGCCATTAAGCAAAGGTGTTATTGAAGAGAAGTGACATATCAAGTCAATATCAGCCCTAAGATTCTCAGATTAATGATTAGGTCAAATAAATTGATTATGCAGGTACTTGGCAAGGTCCTGAGAGAATAGGTAATGTTGGTAAGATTTTATGGAAATATATTCATCTAGGTATGGAGAGACCCAGATAATCTCTCTCTGTCATGAACTGAGTCTCGGAATTGATTATGTTGTTTAGCCTTTCCGGGCCTCAGTTCCACATCTGCAACTTTGGAGAATGGGCTACACACCTCACAATGTGGTTTCCAGTCTGCATTCTGCGGGTCCACATCCTGAGGTTTGAGTTCAGTGGAAACCTGAAACATGACAAAGATGATAGCCTAGCCGGGGGCCAGAGTAGTAAGAGATCACAATTAGAATACTGCTACTTTTCTAAAAGAAGAATTGGAAACCAAGAATGGTTTCCTTGAGTCAATATGTGCTATGGGTCTGGGATGGTTGAGGGCCAACCACATTGATTACAATCAACATAGTAAAGTAGTTCAGGCAGGGTCAAAGTCTGAGAGAAATAGTTTCTTGAAGCGGAAGATAGAGTCAACCCATTAATGACTTCCAAAAGTACTTTAACTTTCCATTAGTGAACATTCCTATTCTTTTAGCGTCAGGAGCATCTATACTCATTCAATAGATTATTTGATACACCTCTATATTCCCCTTGCTCCAGTTGCTGTCAGTTTTGATGGCTATGGTGGGGTGATCCCCCAAGGATCTGGACATGAATGAAATTGGATTTACTCTGAAAGATCAATATGTAACCTGAAAACAGATCTGCAAAGTTATTGGAAGGAAGCAGAATCGCTCCCAGGCCAGCCAATTTGGGATCACCTGATTAAATATGTGAGACCCCCCAAAAAAAATTTCTCTGAGAAGTCAGGCAAGCTAATCTAGAGTGTCATAGGCAAAGTCAGCTTGTGCCCATCTGAGTATTATCTGGGGAGAAAGAATTTTAGTCAATGGACTTCCACTATTCCAGATTCGTTAGCAAGGTACAGATAAATGTCAGAGGGTATAGCAAATAGATGGACATTCTGGTTTTCTACATTGACCCTTAAGTCCTTGATGAAGGTGTATTTAACCCTACAAGATATATTTTCATTTGATGTCTGGAAAAAATCAACTTTTGTCCTATAAGCCTAAGGACCGTCAGACCCTAGGCAGTCATTTTCAATGGATTGCCACACTGAGGCTTTCAACACAGAAGCACGTTGTAGATTCAGATAGTCTTCCCATGGTGACCACCCAGCACCCATGTGTTCTCCAGTGATTCCCATGCTTAATTTTGTAAAATATCTTCATATTTGTACTTACAATAAAATCCACAGTGGCTTATCAGTTTCTACCTTTATCTACCTGCTACCTCATCTTCTCTGACTCTTCCCTGCTCTTATGACACTCAATCCATGCTGCTCTTCCTTGTGTCCTGATAACATGCCAGGGTTGACTTTACCTGAGATCCTTTACACATACTATTCCCTTTGCCCCAGAATATTTTTTCTTAATATTTATGTTTTGCTTCTTAAATATAATGAGGTTTCTGTGATAACTATTTCATATAGCCCCCTTTCTCTACTGCACACTATCATTTATTTTTTGTTTTATTTCTTTTTTTAAAAACAATTATTTTATTTAAATCCAATTAATTAACATATAGTATACTATTAGGTTCAGAGGTAAAGACCAGTGCTTCATCAGTTGCATATAACAGCCAGTGCTCATTACATCACGTGCTGTCATTACATCACGTGCTGTCATTGCATCACGTGCCCATCATCCAGTTACCCTATCCCCCCATCTCCTTCTTCTAGCAACCTTCAGTTTGTTTCCTATGATTAAGAGTCCCTTATGGTTTGTCTCCCTCTCTGCTTTAGTTCTGTTTCATTTTTCCCTCTCTTCCTCTATGATCCTCTATTTTGTTTCTTAAATTCCACATGAAATCATATGATAATTATCTTTCTCTGACTTATTTTGCTTAGAATAATACCCTCTATCATTTATTTTTGAAACATTTTACTTATGATTGCTACCACTATCCAAAATGTTTGCATTTATTTCTTTTCTTCTTCTTTTTTTTTAAAGTCTATTTCCCTCATTAAAATATATATTTCATTAGAACAGGATCTTGTCTGTCATGCTTATTGCTATATCCTCAGTACCCAGGAGAGTGCCTGAAACATATAAGACACTCCTTTTTAAAATTTTTAATTAAAAGAACACTAATTTAAATGAATATAACAGATTTTTATAAGTATACTCTGGCCACGATCTCATTAGCTAAAGTGTCCCATGTCAAAGAGAACTCACTGGTTTATTTTGGTCTAATGGTGACATTCCCCTGGGATCCTCTACCGGTTCCTGATTTTTAGGACAAAATAAAGTGTTTTAGGTTGTGCTTCTCTCAAGAGCATTAATCCAAAGCCAACAGACATTTAGGCACTACAGAGGTGTATTTCCCATTTAGAGGCCTGAGGCTATTGCAAATGTTTGATCCATTAGGAAATACATGAATCAGAATAGCTGATTATGCCAGAACCAAGTCTAAATTGGGAAGTCTTCCATATGTTTCTAGTTGGGTAGATGACTTGTATATAATTTATACAAAGAGACTCAAAGTAACCTTTTCTAATTCTAGCATCACTCTGTATTTCAGGGGTGAAGAGGCAGTGTACCATAGTAAAAAGAGCTCAGACTCTAGAACCAGTAGAGCTGGGTTTGAATTCAGCTTTGTAATTTCCTAGATATATGCCCTTAGACAAGTCTTTCCATTCTTTCTGAGTCCCAGCTTCCTCATCTGTAAAGTGAAACTAGTAATGCTTACTCCCAGAGCTGCCTGTAGGGATATAAAGAATATACACAAAGTGCCTGGCACATGATACATACTTATTGACTTGTAGCTGCCATTATTATGAAGACCTCACAGCCTCACCTGGTATTGCATTTTAATATTTGTTTTATTTATCTGGCTTCAAGTTATAGTGACTACTGCCAGGAAAGTCAAATTATGGTGGGTCATGGGAACATGGATATCTTGAAAGATGAAAAGCACACGAACCGCATCACAGCAGAGTATCATTTGAACTGGCAGTGGATTCAAGATGGAAGTGGGGGACTGTGGTAGCTGGCGTTCATGTGTATATATGAAAGAACTCCACCATCAAATGGCCCACTTGCTCTCCAAGTAGCTATTCCATTCTCCTTTCGCTATTTAGTCTTTATATTGTATTGAATATATCTTTTTATTACCACATGCTTTCTGCTAACAAATGAACTCTCTTTCCTTACAACTTCAGGCTTCTATGATTCTATGTCCCCACGGCCTCACATTCCAAGTTATTACCTATCCTCAGCTTTATGCCTCCTGAGTCGTGTGTTCAGCTTACACATCCTGCTGACTGCCTGGGCCTGGTTTGCTTCACTCTTCAATTCTAGAGAGAGATGCAGATTGCTCTTACTCAAGTTTTATTACCAGGATATGCCACCATTCCCTCCATGGACAGATAGTGCTTTGATCCACCTAAAATCAACATTCGCATATGTCCAAATGAATGGGTATCAACAAATTCGCATGACACAACTAATGTTAATGTACGATGCTTCCGGTGACAAAGGTGAGGTGGTGTCATACAGAATTCAAACAGACAAGAATCATAATTTTTTTAGAGAGTTTTATTTCGTGCCATGTAGAACTGGTTGTAACTGGGGCAGGCACTGAGATTAGCTTTTTAAGAAAATATTGAATCTTTTGTATAGCCTGCAATTTAGATCCAGAAAGGACCTTTGAGACACTTTATTTAGTCCCAGCCTTTCACTTTCGAGATGAGGAGTCCAAGTCTCAAGTAGATAAGTCCAATGCCACAAATGGCAAATTAAATGTTGGAAAACAAAATCAGTGAAAGGGTGTTGTAAAGAAATTGGGTTATTTATGTAGCGGGGGAGGAAAAGCCTGAGTATACAAGACAAATAAAAGACCAACTGCTAAATCAAAAATATCACAATCCAGGAGGAAAGGAAACATTAATTTTAATATATAAATGCTATCATAAATGTATACACAGGGTCAGAATGCCTTGTTATGGGGTTTAGAATATTCAGGGAAATTGTTCTAGAGAAAGTCAGATGTTTGAACTAGGACTTAAGGACTTGCCTCTGTGTCCATCAGGCATTATCGTGAAGCATGATCAGAAAGTGTATTTTGTGTGTGAGGTATGTGTGAAGAATAGTGGCTTAGGCCATAGGTGTATGTGAGAAATGTCCGCATCTTTCCTTCTCTCCTTCTTCTCCCTCCCATCCTGCTGCCTTTCTTTTTACCTTCCTCTCTGTTATGTTTACCTCTGGTGAATCTTAAAATAACTTTGCATTCTATCTTTCTAATCAGAGTAACGGTGTGAAAAGATTGTTCAAGAGCATGCATGGCGGTGGAAGAAAACGGATCTGAAATCTGAAATTTATCATACTTAAATCACAAGACACAAGATGTCTGTTTTGTTTGGGGGTGCCTACCCAATGAAATTCTCCCTTGCTCCCTATTCTTAAGGGTGCTGTCATTCCCTTGGTGAAGGTCACTTTAAATGTTATTCAGGTCTTCTCGAGTATTTGCAGTCTAGTCCAAGGTGTTGTCATTTTCACACTTAACAAGCACCCTTTCAATTCTTTCCCCCAGTCGCGATGCCCTACAGGACACTACTCAATGCCTCCCCTTCCCCAGAATGACAGCAAGCCATTGATTACTCTTCTTTGGGTACTCCCCTTTAGCTAGTTATGTACCACCTACTTTAGTGTGGTTTGGACAGTGTATTCTTAATTTAGCTGTTTTTTTTTTCCCTGTTGGTGTGACTCAGATTATAACAAATGATTCAAGTGGGGAAAATCAGTGTTCTGTCTTCTCAGAATCGTACCACAAATAAAAATCCAGGAAAGCCTATGTAGATTCCAAAAATGCAATTATAAAAGTATAATATTTTGAACTTTCTGTATAACAAAACCAAAAATGACCACTTATAGAAAAAGCAAGAATTTCACATAGGCATTTACATTTCCACTTCCTCCTCTTTTTATGGATTAAAAAGTAAATCTTTGCCAAAAATAAGAACTCATTCAGAGGGAGACAAGAAGAAAAGCTGAATACTAAGCATTGCTTAAAGCAGGAAAGAGTTCAATTCAATACATTTTAACCTAAATTTAACTACAGAGTTCAATATTTAAATGTATTGAAGGATTCAGAATAAAATCTGCTGCAAAGTTTTTAAAAATCTACCAAATCTTTTTAGTGCAGGTATGTTTTCTCTTTTGTTGGAATATAACTTTTTTTTGGTCATTTCTGTTTAATGATTAGAATTAATTTGCTAAGAAATTGAAATCAACATCAAAGAGAGAAGAGACAAGAAGAATTTATGGGCTGAGATTAGCACTCCAAAGAAAGGAAACCAGAATACAGCAATAAGATACCACTCTTGGTAGGCTGTAAATGTTCCTCTGCTTTTAAAATTCCCTAACAAGGTGAGCGAAACCATTCCAAGAACACTATTGTCAAGAGACACCTTTGAACTGATCTATCCTGAAGAATAACCCCCAGAAAGGTAGAAAAAAAATAACTTTCATATATTTGTGGCCACACAGTGCAGCTCCGACTTCTGAACATTTTTCCCCAATTATTTTTGTAAAGTATTGATCGCAATTTAATTTTGCAGTCCCAACATGAGAGGCGCTTCATGCTGAAATGTCTCACAGGAGATTGTAATCAGGGTCTAGCCTGAAGGTGAAGCGCTCGTACATAGGTTTTACTCTATTTCTCTACTCTTCATCAGCTCGGGGATTGGAGCAGAGGGCATTCTCAGGCAGATTAATTTTTGACGATGGGATCGATGGAAGATGTTTTTTCCTCCTGACATTGAGTCATCTAATTTGCTGTTTATCTTTGGCTTATTGAGTTTTGAGCATTGTTAAATCATACCTTTCAGCTGTTTAATTTCATATGTGAATTTTGCATTCCCCTCTTGTACTTTGGCATAACTCTTTTACCTAAAATGAGCAGGATGATGGGCCTTTTTTGACACAGGGTTACTGCTTCTGAGTCTGTTAAGTACTCCAAGGTAATGTTATGGTACTTTCTAGCCTTTTTTCTTTGCTTGTGGCCATAGATCAGTTCACCTCTAGGGAAATCATTACTTGCCATCATTATTATCCCTAGCACCTTCATCTATCCTCCCTTGTTTCCTGACTCCATGGCTTGATGAAGTGCCTAGATGTGCGAACACCTTATCTCAGGTCTCATAATTAACCCCTTCATAACACAGGCTGAGGAAAGTCTTTTTCCTGTGATATGCTTCATCTAGTTCAGTATTTGGGGTTCTTTATAGCAATTACAGCAGCTTTAACAGTTGTGACTCTATTTTTGCAGTAAGATGTGAATTTTGTAAGCGTGCTCATGGCTGTAAGAAAAAACTACTTTCCACCTAGAGAAAGTTGGCCTTATGTAACCTTTCTTTTTTCTTTTTAAAGGTAATCAAGCTGTATCTCAAGACAGCACCTTAGTTGTACACACCAAACATTTCTAACAGTAGCAATATTATATAACTGTTAGTTATTCTATCAGTTTTAGTGTGGGTATCCATAATTATCTTAGAAATTAATAAAACATGAATGGGTCTTTTTTTTTTAATTTGGAAAGGCACATAACATTTAAAATAGGCTTGAAAACAAAATAAGAGATGTTCACAGAACATAGTGCCAGCTTTGAATTTAACATTAAAACAATCTGTTAGTTTTATTAATTCAGTAAATAAAAAAAAATCCTATTCTGTACTCTAAACCACTTACAGGTTTGATTGAACAGAGAGATGTTATTCCCATTATGAAAAAAGCCCTAGACCAACTCTTAGTAAATTTAATTCTTACTCTCCAACCCATTGGATTTCCATGAGAGAGTTATAACATTTCTTTGGCTCTCAGTTCCCTCAGTGGTAAAGTCACAGAGTTTGCGAGAAGGTTTCTTCCAGACATAAAAATATGTAATTTTTGACATATGACTTTGTAATGTTTCACCTTACCCATCTCCATCCATCATCCAACGCCTAGCTCAAATCCTACCTCCTCCATGAAATTTTCTCATGCTGCCCACAGCAGACTTAGCGTATATATAGACACAACTATTTATTTGACATTGTTTGCTCATGAGTTCTGGTAATACTTTCTAGCACTTAAAAATATTTCATAACTACATATTGCAAGGAGGACCTTTGAATCTACTTCATCTTCTATTGTAATAACCCTAAAAGATGACCGATACCAATTATGAGACTTGCATTTGATTTTTTTTAAAGTACAGATATATTCATAGACATTCTTAAAGTGAGTATTTAAGACTGAAACTGACTTAGCAAGGAAACCTCTTTATTACTTAATTTCTTATTGAGACTGATCAGGAGCACAGTTTTAGGTGAAGAGATTTCAAAATGCTTGTAGTTACGTCAACATCATTTGAGCATAGGGGTGCCTAGATGGTGCAGTCAGTTAAGCATCTGACTCTTGGTTTCAGCTTAAGTCCTGATCTCAGGGTCGTGATCTCAGGGTCATGAGATCAAGCCCCATGTTGGGTTCCATGCTCAGATGGAGTCTACTTGGAATTCTCTCTCTCCATGTCCCTTTGCCTCCTACCTTGGAATAAAGAAATGAATCTCAAAAAAAAAAAAAAAAGAAGAAGGATAAGCATATAGTCTGATGAGGTAACAGATTTGGAAAATAATTTCTATCTTTATAAAAATAATTTTATAATGATAATATTATTACATAAAATTGATGTATTAATATAATAAGAATATACTGATCTGTTTTGTTAATCAGTGTCACGTCTTTATAGACACACATCATATGCCTTGTCTTACTGAGTTACAGATTTTTTCCAGGCAAGAAAGTGGTGTTAATCTTTAACATTTGCCTTGTAAACATTTCAAGTTTTTCTTCACTTCAGACTTTAAGTTGCTATTAAAGAATCAATCAACTGAAATTCATAAGAGTATGTTTGTACTTCATTAGCTGGTACCAGAGATGAGGACGAGTTAGCATTTAAAAAAATGAGGAAATAAATTTTCTGCTCCACAGGAGAATATACGAATTGCACATGTAAATAAGAATTTACAAATTAACATCCATATCTATAAACATTAATGTAGGTTAATGTCTTTATGAATCACACCGCAATTCTTTGGTCTAAATCTTTTTCTTTAACTGATCAGCATAAAAACACAAGTGTTTTCAAACTTGTTTGTGAAAGGAAACAGCTGGAAATAAAGTGCTCTGTTTCCCCAAAGTGTGCCTTTCCTTGGGATCTGAGTAAGTTATGGAGGTTGAAGTATATTGGGCTTATTAATGATACTTGAGACCTAGGAACCATGGCCATCAAGTCCATGTGTAAAGTGGGCATTCCCTGGTGGTGTTGACCACATCAGTTGACCAGGCCCAAGTCCTTGCCAATCAGATACTAAACACACAATAAAACCAGAGCAGAGGGAACGAACACAAAAGCTGTTCAACTTGTTTGGCTGTTTTTGCACATTTACAAAACCATAAGGGGCTGTTCAAAATCAAACCTTACCTTCTAAAATATTTTAACTCCAAAGTTTTGGTCTTCATTTCCAATATATTTTATACCAGTGAAATATACCAGTGTCCAGATACCACTATTCGATAAATCACTTATATACTTCCATATAGTAAATATGCCTAAGCAGGATATCCATACCTTGGTAGTAATATTAGCCTTGACCGTAAATTGCTAGGATACATAATGAAATAATTATTATAGAAACATGTAATTTGTTGAGCTTTTGTTAATGTTCTTACAATAAACTCTGTGTTGAATATCACTTAATCCTCATTGTAACCCTGTGGGTGGCTAGGGTTATTATCTTCATCTTATAGATGAGGAAATTTGTCGGAAAGGGACTTTAGGGGATCCCTGGGTGGCGCAGCGGTTTGGCGCCTGCCTTTGGCCCAGGGCGCGATCCTGGAGACCCGGGATCGAATCCCACGTCGGGCTCCCGGTGCATGGAGCCTGCTTCTCCCTCTGCCTGTGTCTCTGCCTCTCTCTCTCTCTCTGTGACTATCATAAATAAAATAAAAATTAAGAAATAAAAATAAAAAAAAAAAAGGAAAGGGACTTTAGGGCCATGGAATCCATTTCATAAGTAAGAAACATAAGACCAAAAGAAGCTTCATGAGGCTACATGGCCAAATCTCAGGTTAAAACAAGGGTCTTCTGACTCCACTGGAATATTATTTCTACTCTGTCATCCAGTCACTGAGTGTGGTATGTTACTTAGGCGATATCATAAACTCTCATTTGTGATTATCTACTGCACTGAAAGAAATCAGACTGAACTGGGTGAGAAATTTCCTACACAATGTTAAGATTATCTTCCTTCAGAAAAAAGAAAACTCATATTAAACATGTTAAGATTTTGTTACTGAGTACGTTTTTTCTTTAAAAGTACAAACCCGATTTTTTTTTCACTACCAAACCTTGGCCATAAAAATGTTTGACTCATAAATATGAATTCATTCTTTCACCATAAATTAGGTAAAGTCGGTATAATAACAACCAGGTCTTAGGACATAAGTCAGTGAGAGATAAATCCTAACAGTGCTTTAAAGAGTCTTCTGAAAGGTGGGCCAGGAAGGGAGAAACTGTTTTGAATGCGGGAACTGGGGAAAAAATGAGTCATGAAGGCTCAAAGCCTGGGGCTCGCATGTGGCTATAGCAGTTGGTATGTTAAAATCATGTTTTACTGTTTCTCCAGCAGCTCCCACCTCTATCCTGAACAGAGGCTTGGGTTCCAAAAGATCTGAATCATGATTTATCATAAAGTATTGCTGCTGCATTTGTCATCGTTTACATCTGTCCCGAGGAGAAGAATCCCTGGCTTGGAAGACTGTCTAGCTCAGGGTAGAAATGAGGAGAATGGTAATACTTCATTCTAAGTTCCTCATACACCAGTAAAAATACTTCCCCTGGCCCATTTTTGGGTGTCCCATGTTATGATGGTGTTCTTTGTTCCAGCCATTCTTGCAAAATAAATGTTGCTCACTATCATGTATCTGGTCTCTTTGTATATATTTAATATAAAGGCTTTTTCAAAACTATGCTAAAAGAGGAAAAAGTATAAGTAAGAATCCTAAAGTCCTAAATAATCCAGAAAGACAATGAGCTCTTTAATAACTTAGAAGCAATTGTAGTATGGTTGTCCTTTGAACAATGCAGAGATTAGGGACACCAAACCCCCCACCCTACCCCATGCAATAGAAAACTTGCATATAACATTTGACTCCCTCAAAACTTAAATATTAGCCTACTATTGACCAGAAAACAATAACAGTTGATTAATACTTATTTTGTGTGTTGTATATGTTATTTATTGTATTCTTACAGTAAAACAAGTAGAAAAAAGAGAATGTTACTAAGAAAATCATTAGGAAGAGGGCACCTGGATGACTCAGTGGTTGAGCATCTGCCTTCGGCTCAGGTTGTGATTTCTGGATCCTGGGATCGAGTCCCACAACAGGATCCCAGCAGGAAACCTGCTTCTCCTCTGCCTATGTCTCTGACTCTCTCTTTCTGTGTCTCACATGAATAAATAAAATCTTTTTTTTTTTTAAAGGAAAATCATAAGGAAGAAAAAATACATTTACAGTGCTGGATTGAAGAAAATCTAAATTTAAGAGGACCTGGGCAGTTCAAACTTGTGTTGTTGAAGGGTCAACTGTATTTTGTAAGTCCAAACCACATCAACTTAAGAGCAATCATGTCTTGCACTGACATCGTATTTTTAAAATCTTTGGAACTGTGATAGGCTACAGTCAGGTCTGTTATATTAAACTTTTGAACAAGTCCAAGAACTTGAACAAGGAAATTGTTATGTAGCACTAGAGCAGCAAGATATTATGAACCAAAATGTTAAGTTTGGGTGATATGACCACGTGTAATCCATTCCAGTCACTCTTCTACCAGCCTTCAATGATTTAAAACATAATAAGTTCTGGAATCGTCTGACTTGGTGGAGAGTTTACTCTATTGTTTGCTGAGACTACCAAGCTTGAGGAATACATTCAGGGGGAATAAGAAGTCATCAAGGATCTGCATCCCCATCATATCTCCATATACCCATCATCTTGCCTACATAGCTTGCTCAAAGTCTTTGTTGTGGTCATTCACCCTAGTCCTCAAAACTGAGCCAGCCTTTGTGGTCTGGCCCAGCACAACTACCTAGCATGTATATCAACTAACTTGATTTTTTCAAATCCTATATAAGGCAGGCAAGGAAGGTGATGTTATCTCCAATCTATAGAAAAGGACTGTAAGGCTCAAGGGGGTTATGTTATCTATTCAAGTTTGTAGAGCCAGGAAATATATCAAATAATTTCAAATTGAAGCCTTTTGAGGCTTGCTCCTCTGCTATACTACAGAGTGTGTGAAGAAGAGGGACAGAGCTGCTTACTTTAGGATGGGTGGGTAGTATAGACCTAATCAGGTTGCAAATTAACAAAATATTTAATTCCAGATCCTTTGGGCTTGTTTTCTCCATGCAAAACAAAGTCTATCTTTTTTATTTCATTGGCTAACCCATAAATTTTCACTGGCTGCATTACCTTCAACACCTACCATTCACTGTATATATATATATATATATATATATATATATATATATATATATACACACACACACACACACACACACACACACCTCCTCATGTGCTAAATATAACTCAAGATACAATATCATCCCTTGTATGGGAGAGTTTGGGAGGGGAACTTATATAGAGAGGGTTGCTTTACAGAGCCTAAAAATATTAGGAATGAAAATGAAACAGACATTGGTCTAAATAAACTAAAAGGAAGACCTATACTCAAGACCTATACTCAAGAACGTTATCATACAGGAAAGAAAAATATCCAGTGTTTATGAAGCATTGTTTTCTTTTTCCTAATGTCATATATCTAGGCAGCCAGCCATATGTCTGTTCTCTAGGGGATGTTATCAATTCCTGGTGGCTTAATAGCTACAGATGATGAATTTTACTTTACAGTCATTTTGTCTTTGATAAGTGGCAAAGCCTAATGCAAGATGCACTAGGTAAAAGAATAGTAGAGAATATGCATTTTAGTGCTAGCAATATATTCTAGTCAACAATACTTAGTAAGGCTTATTACATGAATCTACTCATCACTTGGCCAGGAAGACTTCTACGTTAAAATGAAAGGGGTCTGCCATGAGGAATAGGAATGTAAAGCACCCAGATTGGATTAGAGAAGAGGGTAGCAGAGTGAATGCCATTCTCTTTTAACATCTATTAGAAGATGAATGTCAAATGAGAGCTCCTGGTGCTTTGGGGACAGAAGGGCCTAGATTTACCTGAATCCTGAAATATTCATTAATTTATTTAAGCTCACTCATCCTACATGTGACCACTAATTTCAAGACACTTTGTATTTTACCTTGGCTTTTTTCCCCTTTAGGGGTACCTTACATACAATTTCTTTGTTAGCATCTTACTCTCTTTCTCTGGCTTACCGATTCTTACAAAATTACTTTCGTCTTTCCTCGAGTATCCAGGCCACTGTGGCAATGATGACTTGTTCCACCTCAGAGATCACTTGCTATTCTTTATAGCTCCCTGGTCTATTTATTTAGCAACTCAGTGATATTCTGCTAATTCAAACACCCAGAGAAAAATTACTGACCATATGCCTTCTTTCTAATCAGACTTTAAGGCTCAGTTAAAATGTTACATTTTCAACAGGGTTGTCTATGACCCTCCTAGCAGAATTTAGTGCTACTCTTTGGTGTGAGAGTAACTGGTACCCAATTCTATAAATTTCTCTATTTTTGTAAGTTTTAATATACCTGTCTTTACAAAGAAAGTGGGAATTTCCCATAGGGGCCAAATGTCCTCCACTGATAAAACCGTAACCCCTAAAGAGATGGTCAATGGATATTAGTATAAAGACCTACTTAAACTTCCTTTGTTAAAATAATGGAAAACAGAGGACTGAGCTGAGTTATTCTTCTGTAGGCAAAGTGTTTGGCCTGTGTTATTTGTTAGAGCATAAATGAGTTGGCATTTATGCTTATGGAGTAACTTAGACATCTATAATTGTAAATTCATGCTGATTTTAATGAAATCAAAACTCAAAGTGTGAAACCATCCAAATAAATATAATTTTCCCCAAACTGCTTTGATATGAAAAAGACTCTTTGGCATAGCTCCAATTAACTATCTTAGTCACCCACACAGAAGCAAAAAGACTCCCTCCATCTGATTATAAGTTTCTGCAAATAGCAAAAACGCTCAAAGCATCCCTGGTTGTTCGCTCTATGTGCGCGTTTTCGCAACCCAGAGCAAACAGAATGGACTGATTCTGTCATTTGCATGGAAAGAGCTGATATATGTCTCATTTTTCAAGCTTTACAGGTCCTCTAAAATATGGTTTTAACATTAAAAAGAAATCATATAAAATATATTCATAAAAAGTGATGTTTTTATACTTGGGCTAATATTTTATGGCCAAGGCACCGATTCAGAATTTAATTATACTAGATTAAATATAATGCTATTGCTGCGTTCCAGTCTGCAGTTCGTAAATGTATTTTTTAAGGGTCTTTGTTTTTTTTTAACATGTCAAGCCTTTGTTTTATATTCCTCCACCCTTTGCCCACTGCCGGGATCTCTGCTTCTGTTAATTGTTCCAAACACCTGCTAAAACTCAGCCCCCGAACAAGCAAAAACTACAGGGAACTTGACAGCAAAACAAATACATACAGATATAGGAGTTTTATAGAACCTGCCCTCTTACTAAACGTGTAAACACTCAGACTGAAAAACGAGATTGTCTGCAGATGTATCTCCTGGCAAATGGAAAAGAAGTTACCCACTGAGGCCAGTTTATGGAAGCGGTGAAGGCATGGTGAACATGTCTGCCTAGCTCTTGACACGTTGTTCCAGATGGTTGCATAGACACGAGACAGACCCAGTGAGCTGGCTCATTTTCTATCATGAAGCAAAAGGAAGTAACTCTTCGCCATGGGCTGGGGCAGAGTTTTGCACCGTCCATGTGCGATTATAACAGACGAGTAGTTTTGGAGGTGCCCACCCCTCATTATCTGAATGCAAAAAAAAAAAAAGAAAGAAAAAAATAAACACAAAACACACACTCACACACAACTTTTCCAGCACAGGGCATATATCAAATGTCTTTCGGCAAGATTAGAGCTTCACTAAAAGTAAGAGCATGGTCTTTGCCCATGAGGTGATAAATTTCCAGGGCTGGCAACAGTGAAGACTTGGGGAGTGAATAAAGAAATGTCTCTAAGCATCTCTTAGGCATGTCATAAAAGGGCACATTCAATATAACTCATATGAAAAAGTAATGTCTGATGGTGCTCAGGAAAGAGAGGCAGAGAATGGTGATGCTTTTAGTAGCAATTCGGGGTGGAAGCTGCCATAGATGTTTTCATCACCGGCAAAAGCATTGTCTCCACCCTGCCTCCACTGCCCACCTCCCAAAGTGATGATAGAGATGAGCTGCAGGGAGAGGGTTTATAATCCCTTCTAGCCGAGGACCTAATTTTGAAAACAAACTTAACACTGAAGCAAAAGAGGTTCAGGCTGGGCAATCACTTTTTATTTAGATTTTTTTTTATTTTTGATTTGACAAATAAGGCAAATTCTTAGCGTCTTTGTTCTTTCATCTTTTTTGTTGTGGTTGCTAGAAAGTGAGAACCGTGTCATTTCTGAGCGTCTCTCTCTTATGAAGGTAGAAAGGAAACGAATGAAAGTTGAGAAAACAATAAAATCGAGGTTGCAAAGGAGAAATGCTGTCTGAGGAAAGAAAATTAAAAAAGAATCATTAAATGAACCAGAAGGACTCCTTTAGGTTTTGGGGACCCAAATGTCCAGCCTTTAGTTTTTTAAGGCCTGAAATGCCCAGACCTTGCACTCAGGGAGACAGGTTGGTAAAATGTGCAGAAGCTGAGTGTGACTTGGAAGAATGCCAGTATGAATGCACAGAGGCACTTCTTTGTGTGGTATTGTTTCTGTGGGTAAATGCCAAGACTGGCCCTGGGCTAATTGAAATGAGCAGCTGCATGGGTCACATCAGTATAAGGAGCAAGTATTAACAGGTGCAAGGGGGCCACAGGCTTTTCCTCTGTCAATATTGAAGTAAACAGGTAATGCTGTTCATTTGTCTTCTTAAAATGTAAAACTTTAGGCTGAAATTGATAGCCGCCCTTGGCATCTCCTATGTGTCTGTCATTGAGTCTAGGGTGCCTCCAGCTTCCTGGATTCAAAACCAGGCAGTTAGTCATGTCCAGGAGGAAACAAGTTCAGCGGCTATATCTTCAGGTGTTGATACTCAGGATGGATTGCAAAATCACAGGAACTTCTAGCAGGTGTCGAGTGGCTTCCCTGATACCGATTGCATCTTAAAGTTGTTTTTCTTCAAGAAGCCTCTTGTGGGAGGAGAAAAACCTTCTTCCATTTCTGATTCCATTCAGGGCCACTATAATCTTGTTCTTGTTTGCTTGCTTGGGGGCATAAAAAGCACCAAGGCCAGCCCTGCGAAGTGTTTCATTCCCTCTGCGTCCCTCTGCGTCCCTGTCAAAGAAATTGAGCTAAAATGGTTGCTGAGAGTTAAAAAATTAACATTCGCACCACAAAAACTTCAGATTGTGACCCAGGGAGGAATCTCTGAGTGGAGTTTAATGATCCATCAAAGCTATAGGGTTTAATTTTTAGACTAGAAATATTTTTTCGTTTATGTTTATTAATGTGTGATATTTTTCAACAGAGGAAGAAAAGGGACTGTGAGCTATAGAACAGAAGCATAAATATTTGATTTTATCACCAGGGACAATTAGCCATTTTAACTACACAGTTCCACGAAGGTTCATCTCCATTGCAGGTTCTTATTCCAAACAATACAGGAGTCTGCCATTTTCGGAGAGTGGATGAGATAAATGGTTTCTTCCACCTTCCCAGAGCATGCCCTACCTGAACATCCTGGCAAGTCTGCTGCTTCACCTCACACATTGCTCATTTTATTTTACATTCCGTCGACAAAACAATCCTGAAAGACCTAAAGCATGCTGTCTCATCTTAATATCCGGAATCACTTTTGTGACCTAATGTATAAAGTTTAGTGTGGCTCACCTAGGGTCTGCCACAAATCCCACAAGAGACTATTAAGAACACTAATAAGAAATGTCTTCTTGCTGAATCTCAGGTGAATCTAAAGAAAACTTGTTGCCGTAGCTTGGGAAATTTGGCCTCCAGACTCTCTTCTTTCTGCTGCTTGAGAACAAAGCTGGTGAGTTGAGCTGATGGGATTTTGTTGACTTGTATTCAAAGAAACAAGTCTGATTTTCTGGTGTTGCTTCTTTTTTGCTGTTGTTTTGTTTTGTGTTAAGAAAGAATTGGCATGTAAGACGGAGGACTTGAATTTTTGTCCATTTTATAGAATCATGGATAATCTGGCATTCCACTTTTTTATTCACTTGTTAGGGGAAAACGTTAACGATGAGGGTGGGCATGGTTTGTGATAGCCTCTGAATGTGAAATAGAGGCTGCACACCCTTGATTTGGGGAATCAGCGTCACCTGTCACCATGTCATTTTGATCAGTTGGGAGACCCAGCCACCCATTTGTCTCATGGGTTCCCCTGGAAACAGGAACATCTGCTTGCTTTCCCACCAGCCACACTGTGAATTGAGCCTTGCTTTATTCTTGGCTAATTTTTTTCCTAAATCTTTTTCTCCTAGTTCACCAGCCTCTTTGGATCATTATGGAATACTTCAGCCATGAGTTATTGATCTGGAGATTTTAGGATTATTTAAACATTCCAGAATGGTAAATCTCATTGTCTGACTGAATGATCAACTCCTCAAATCTTTATCAAGCAACTCTTCTATGCAAAATATCGTTATAGATCCTGGAGGATGCTTCATGTGATCTCAGCCTAGTAAAGGATGCCAAATATATTTGCAACCAATTCTATTACAGTAGCATTGAGTTCTCTGGTGAAAGAATACTGGAAAGGGTGTGTATAACTCAGTCTTCAAAATGAGAGAGGCTTTCCCCATGTAACTTCTAAAGTGCAGGCACTCGGCAGGTGAGTAGGTGTTTGCCAGGCAGAGAAAAAAAGTTGGGGCATTCCAGGCAAGAGGAATCAGCAGAGAAAGAAATTGGAGGCAACACAGAATATGCCTATTTAGGGAAGGGTGAAAAGTTGTGTGTCGGGAGCATAGAGCGTTTGGTCAGGTGGAAGAAGATGAGTCCGAGAAGGGAGATGATGATGTTTCTTACCTCAGGTTTGGAAAACTGTGGAATTTTAACTTCTACCTTGAGGCAATGGGGTACTAATTCAAACTGAGTCAGTCTTTAACTTGTTACTCCATGTAGTAAGGAAGTATTGATAAAATAAGCCAAAAAGAGTAACTAAAAATGATAAATAAATACAATCTATATATAATAGATTGGATAATCTAGAAGAAAAGAATATGAAATACATACATTTGATAGGCATATGTGAGATAAAGATGGTATTTGCTTACATCCTTCCCTCCCAGTATTCTCTAGCAATACTATCGTTTATATAAAAGGCATTTCTCTCCCACAATACAGCCACTGATTCAAACAAAACACCTGCAATCAACACTGGCTAGATTCCCACCACTAGGTGCATTTCTAATGTGCTTTTCATTTATCTTTTTATTATGTATTCTAGGGGGCTGCGTATAGTAAGGGATGGCATATGAAACTGGAGGCTAAATGTTCCCTTATGTATTGAGTAGAGCAGGGATAGAGATGGCTTTTTTAAAAGCCAGAAAATAACCTCCAGGTATCCAAGAATATATAGACTATGATTTTTAATTCAAGAAATAGAATTGTAGGATAATAAAAATAGTTTTGTATTTTTTTTCTCAACAATGACTTTTTTTTTTTTTTTTTTTTTTTGAGAGAGAGAGTGAGAGAAAGGGCTAGGCTTGGTAGAATCGATGGGAAATGTTATCCATTCTTAACTTGAATTTCCTCTTCCATTTGATCCTCTAAAATCATTCTAGGCAGTGGATTGGGAAATTCATCTGTACTACCTAGCTTTGGTCTATTCCCCCAGCCTTTTAGACCAGGCTGTCATGTCCCTAACCCCTATCAGATCTGTCTATACTGGTAGACCTAAATTATTTGTGGGACAGATTGCTCTTGGTTAATCTCCATGTGTCTGCCCTCTTCCACCTCATATGCCCTCCTGTTTTCTTACTGTTCTTACTTTGATAACCTGGATCCTAGCCTTTGACCTTGAACTCAGTGTCTGCCTCTGGTCTCTTTCAGATTTGATTCACTTACGGGTTCCCTTTCTGGATCTTGTATTTTCCAGCATTTAAAAAACTCTGCCTTTTGTTTTGGTTCTCCCATTAACTCTCCTTATTTCTTCCTAGCTCACTTCCAGTTCCCTGAGGTGGTGTTCAGATGCCTCTAAGTAGACACAGAACTGAAAGTTACACCTAAAAGATGGTCATCAATTAATAAGTGACTTTAGTAAGAATTGTCTGTGGGCTTGGTGTTTAATATATACAGCTGGCTGACAAAAAATGTCTGAAAAAGATAGGGATATTCAGCAATTTGGAGAAAATACTAAGAATTCTAAAGAATCTTAGTGTAAATAGAGGACCTACTCACCAATTGTGCCAGGTCAAATTTTAAGATGTCAGATATGGACACATGGACACAGATGTTCACTTGTGACAAAGAAGAGAACATTTGGCTATGTAAATAGCATGGAAATTCCCCAGTGATGGTAGGTAGGAAAGTACCTGTGGTCCATACTGGAATCATGCAAATTGGCCATGAGTCAATAAAATTGCCTTTGCGTTAGAGAAAAAGCATGATATTGACTCTATACATAAAGCAGCAATATATGATGTGGTGCCCCATTAGCTTTTAATATGTTCACACCACACAGACTATGGTGCCCACTACTGAGTTCCACAACCAAAAATTCATTCATGTGAAAGCATCAAAAATATTCAGAGGAAAGCCAACAAGTTTGTCCAAGTTTTGTAAAAGAAGACCTTTGAAGAAAGGTCAAAAGATTGGGAATTATTCTGGATGAGGAAAGGTTTCAAGATGATCTATGAGTATGTTAAGTTTTCTATTCAGAGAGCAGTTGATAAGCATTTTTATCCATGACCACTAAGGCAGAAGGGAAGGGTCAAGGCTGAAAATAAAACACAAAGGATTTAGGCTTGAAGGGAGAAATGTTGGTTGAAGAGGGCTGTCAACAGCCAGAGAGAGTTATTTGGCCTCCTCCTGAAGCCTGAGTAGAATGCCAGTAACTTGGCCTGTATGCGTGCTCTTACTTGAAAGCCAGGGATCCACTAGCTGTCTCTCCTGTTGGGATACAATCTGTATATTAAGCTATGCCCTTGTGTGGGGACACTTTATTGAAAGATTTTTTTTTTAAATAATTTTATTTATTTAGTTTTATACTTTGATTTTGAAGTAAGGCTGTAAGTAATCTGTAACACTGATGTTACCATCTGTCATTGTACTTCATGTGGTTCACTGTGTGTGAAAGAACTAAGTGTATACATAAAATTCAAAATTTCAGAATCATCAGTTCTATCTAATTGTAGCCCCAACATTGTTTTTTGAGGGGCAAGTGCAAGAAATGGTTTTGAGAGAAAGAAAGACATTAAAGAATAGTCCTGGGGATCATATAAGACAAATAGAAACTGGTAATTCCAGTTAGAATTCTGCTTTGGTACCAAAGACGCCACCCTGAAATGACAACTTAATTTGAATTAATATGGTGGGGTAGGGTAACACACAATCTGTCACTCTAATTTCTTTAATTCATTAGCTGTTGTATCTCCCATCAACGCCAGATTAAATTTAATGTTTTAAATGAGATTTTTACACTTGAGAAGGTAAGGTTTGCCTTCTGATATCAATGGGTTGTGTAAGTAATACAACCTAAAGAGTTCAAGGTATTACCTTTAACACCCATAAAACTATTTCCTCAGGTTTCTCATCATGAATTCTCTTTTAGAGTATAAAGATTTGTATTTCCAAGGTCTATTCCAAGGCAATTCAAAAGCAATGAGTCTAAAACTCATATTCTTCCCCAACAAACTATCATCCCCTCCTGTACTGCGTGCTTGAAGTGTCCCTTATCTCCAGCCCTGTGCTATTGCGTTTAAATCCACATTCTTTCTAATTGTAGCAGCTGGTCCCCAGCCTATAGTTTCAGCTGCCTCCCCTTGAGCTTTCATAAAACCACCAGATTGAATGTCCCAAAACGTAAATATGATCATGCCTTGAAATCCTTCAGAGGTTCCTAATCTTCTGTGGCAGTGATATCCACACCTGATGAATCATGAAGATTACTATGGAGTTTTTCAAATGCATAGATCACAGGGCATGAGGACATACCTACTGAGTTGGAATATCTGATATACACACATATATGCATCTACATTTTGCAAGCTCTATAATTTGGAGACCACCATCCTAAACTGGTCTATAGGGACAAGACACTTCAATGCTGGATTTTAATCTATAACCCCTTTACGTGCTCATTGCAATTTCTTTAACCCGCCAGAATTTCTCATATCTTGAAGTCTTTGCATATGCCTGGAATAGATTTCCTTCCTGTCCCTAATCCACTGGAATCACACCTACTTCTCAAGACTCAGCTGCTTTTTCTCAGAATTCATGGCTCATACTCTTAAAATTAGGCACTCCTTTCTCTGCTTCCAAAGTATCCTGTCCATTCTCTAATAATAGCACCACACTGCTGTGGAGCTGTTCCCCCCTGCTTCCCCAATGGACTGTGAGCTACTAATCTTGGAGGCTTTGCATTTTTCCTCCTTGCTCTCACCCGCTTTCCTCTCCTGATATTCCTCCTGAATGTCACACAGTGATTGCTGTATGGGATATGGGAAGTACAAAATACATGTTTCTAGAAGCATGGGGAGGAAGGAAAAAGAAATGGAAAGAAGTACTCTTTCCAGATGATACCTTGGAAAATAGTAGATTATTAAGTTAACTTTTCTGCTGACAAAGGAATCTATAGCTCTTGGAATGAAGCATAAGATTAGGTTGGAAGGTAGTTATAAAACGGAGAGTTTTTATCTGAGGGGCACAAGGCTAAAACCAGATTTTGGATTCATAGCCAAATAAAACAAAATTAATGGATTTCACAAATTTGTGTATTCATATTTAAATATATACATATATTTTGACTGGGAAAACAAGATGAAGTGGGTGATTATTTATTTCTCTGAGATAATAAAAAACAAAACTTATTACCTACCATCACCATGTTTTCATAAAGGAAAGGCTAATTGTATGCCACCAAAAAGTATGAAAGGTAAATATCACATTAAAGAACTATTTTTGAGTAAATATAGTTATGTAAAATATATGTCAATATTATCTTTGTTTTTCCTTTTTTTTTTTTCCCCTGAGGACAAGAGAGAAACTTCATAGATAAGGAACGATCTTCAGACAGGATTTTGGCAGAAAGAACTTTCAAAACTTCCTTTATATCCAAAGCAGGGATCTGACATTATCTCCTCAAGGTGAAATAACCTTCAATGGCCTGACATTTGCACAATGGCTTTCTTTTGGATTTGTCTGTAGTTCCAACTAATTACTTGAAAATATCTTTGCTATTTCCCTGCATCCTTCTGACTATATTATTTTATGACATTCTAATAAGAACCCAGCCTTCCCCACTGACCATATGTAAAAGTAGATATATTGTAATATTCTAATGGAAATGCTAACTTTATGTCAAAAAGTCAGGGTAGAGTTTGGAGGTCAGGCAAGATCAGAAAGAAAATAAGACACACACACTAGAAACCTTACCTTCTTGCTTCTCTTGTTAGAGGATTATGGGTTCTTATATGACAGGAAGGACCTGCATCAGAGGGACAAGGAATGAAATCGTGATGCTGGGTCTTATAAACTCAGTGCAAAATCTCCTTTCTCTGAATCAGACTGAGGCTGAAATTACAGCATTTCCCATTTTTGCTAGCAAGTATATCAGGAATTTTTTTAAAAAGATCTATTTATTTATTTATTTATTTATTTATTTATTCATTCATTCATTCAAGAGAGAGAGAGACTGAGACAGAGAGAGAGAATAGGCAGAGGGGCAGAAGGAGAGGGAGCTAAGCAGACTCCCTGCTGAGTCTAGAGCCTGATGCAGGGCTCTATCCCAGGACCCCAAGATCATGACAAGAGCCGAAATCAAGTCTCATGCTCAACCAACTGAGCCACCAAGGCACCTCAGTTAGGGATTGTTTTGAATACATGTAACAGAAACCCAGCCTCAGGAACAAGAGGTAATCCAACCACAGGGTGTCCAGAAATAAGCTGGATCAGCTAAAGTTCAAGTCTGTTAAAATCTGCTCCCTATTTGTGTCTTCACAATTTTATCAGTGCCCAGGCACGTGGAGATTTGCAATTTCATCTTCTCCAACCATCATCTATTCTTTAGATAGTTGATCCACTTCTAGCTCCCATTTGTGTCCCAGGCAGAAAGACAAAGGAAGCAGTAAAGAGGAAGAAGTAGAGTGAATATCAAGAAAACCAAAAGCTCCCCAGAAATCTTCCATTGACTCATTTTTATATCCCATTGTCCAGAACTGTGTCAAATGGCCATCCTTCAGTGCATGAGAAGCTGTGACATGCTTGTTTTTGCTTTGATGTCTCCCTGCCCCATTTGCTGCTAGCAAGAGTGGAGGGAGAATATGGATCTCGAGTGGAAAACTAGATCTGTCACACTAACCCATGGTATTATGTTTCTTTTTCCTTAAAAGCCCAAAGATTTTTGATGCAGAAATAGAACTCTATGATTTCATACGAAAAGTGTTCCTAACATTCCAGGATTCATCAGCATACATTTCTCTTATTCTCACTTTTCTAGGCCTATTTGCTGATGAACTGTAGTAGTTTAGGGTAAAAAAAATCCTAAAATCTCAGTCACATTGGACTCGTCTCCATTGTTCTCTTCACATTTAGTCAACTGCTATATTTAGCAAAATTTGTTTATTTTTCGTTGCTTTCCCCACCTCTTTTTACTCTCCAATCACTAAAGTGTGTAGGTGTTTATCTCTTTCCTTGGTTCTTACAAAGGCCTCTTGATGGAATGGAACTATCAGCATGCCCTCTTGTTCCTCCCTGGTCTACCCTGTACATTTCCATTTGAGTCCATCTTCCTGGACTTTGACATTTGTTATGCCACATATTTTTTGAAGATCTTCGTTGGCTTTCTCTTGTTATTGGCTGAATGAGTCATCATGAAAGTAATTGTTTGGTGAACTTAAATTTAGGGTTATCCCTCTAAAAACATCAACATTCCTTCCATCTTCCAATGGTTCTTTAAGACAGAGTGTAAATGTCTATTGTGAAGCCTTTCCTAATGTGCCCTAACAGAATGCATCAGTGAAATGAAAATAAAAATTAAGGATTAATTAAGACTAAGAAAACTATGTGTTAAGATAAATAATAATCATGTTTACCTAAAATGTAATCAAGGTCTGCATAAATCTGATGCTAGCAATAAATCTGATGTAACATAAATATGCTCTTGTCAAATATCCCTATGAAGAGTGAGGTAAATGCTTCCAGATATGGGTCGTTAAGTGATGGTCCCACCTCCTGACTTACTCTTCTGTTTCTTTATTCTCTTCTTTTCAATGTCCAACTAATGTTTAGTACTGATATTCTTTCTCAGTGATTTCTGTTACTGTTGCCTTTACACTGAGGTTGTTTGGCCTCTGTAATTTTCAGGTTGAGTACCCTTTTCTGGAACACTTCACCTTTTGCTCACCTTGTACTGCACTCTGCATTTTCTCTCAAGCCCTTTAGTTTTGGCTTTCTGGTTTTCTAAGGTGGTGTCTTTCAAAACAAGTAAAACCCATAGTAAAAACCACACACATACACACATACACACACACACACACACACACACACACACACACAAATACTTGAAATATAAGCTACTACTACTAAATCCACCTGGAATGCATTTGTATCTATGAAAGCCATGAGTTTACAACTAAATTCAAAAGGGGAAAAGTTATACAGTCAATTATACAATAGGGTTATAATTTTTAAAAAAGCTAAATATAATGCTATATCTGGCCTGTTCCTTCTACTGAATGTATACACATTTATAGTATCAATCTGTACTTGTCTCTATCTTCAAAGTACAGAAGATTAAATGTAGAAAATTGTAAATCAAACCATACCAAAAATACAAAGTACTAATCAACACAGGTGGTAATGCATTATAATCAGTTCAAAAGAGGGTCCAATAATTTATGCAAGACAGAGGATTAGCCAAATGTCCTAATAGGAAATCTGACTGAATAGATTTAATTCCTTATTTCTTAGGAGATAAAAATCTCTAAATGATTTGATAGTTTATAATGGAATAGAAAATGATATACACAAGTTTCCAATAATGCTAACACACAATGTGGGAAGAAGCATTGAGTTATGTGAAATTGTCATCTATTTGAAAGACTTGGGCTTAAAAAATTTCTATTGATGTAAAACAAGAAAAACATGATTATTAAATTTTTGGCCAATTTGATAAGAACTGGCTCAAGTTTTCTTTATTTTCTTTTCTTTTTTTTTTATTTATGATAGTCACACACAGAGAGAGGGGCAGAGACACAGGCAGAGGGAGAAGCAGCCTCCATGCACCGGGAGCCCAATGTGGGATTCGATCCCGGGTCTCCAGGATCGCGCCCTGGGCCAAAGGCAGGCGCCAAACCGCTGCGCCACCCAGGGATCCCTGGCTCAAGTTTTAATTGTTTAAAGCAGAGTTATCCATTTTCATGCCCCATCCAAAGTTCATATAGTCAACAACATACCCTGTAACCTCAACAAGTTGAGACAATATCCTTATTTTTTAAGAGGAATTACTTGCTATTAATGTAACCTCAGGAAGATATGAAATAAAATCTAGAAATATTATCTTAATAATTTTGTTCCAGGTTTAAACTTTTTTTAAGAAAAATGTTTGGCTCAACATGAGAATTTGTCTGGTTTTAAAATCCTTGAAGCTCATTAGATTGGATTTTATTGAAATGTTTAGAAAAATTTGACTAAGATTCTAATCAATGTTTAAATGGTTGGATCTGATTTATTAAATTTACAAGTTTTGGTTTATTAGCTGTTTAAATGGTGTACAAATGTTTAGAGAAATTGCATTTGTTAGAGTTGTATGTTTAATAAATTGGGCATTAAACAAAGTATAAATAGCAGTGAGCAAATTTTTCACACACCCAAAATCTCTCAGGCAGAAAAAATTTAGAAATGCCTAGTGTGCTGCCATGCACATAGTAGATGTTAAATGATTTTTTTTTATGAAGTTAACTGGCTCTTTCTAGGCAACCTTTTCTCCTATATTTTCTCCCATATGTAATTTTTCTCTCATATTTTCTCTCATGTACCAATTTCCACCTCAGATGTGGTTTTTGTGTCTTCTAGTCCTTGCTACTATTCACAGTAAATGGAGTATACTCTAAGAAGAACATAGGTGTTCCAGGTCAAGATTAACTTTCGGAAAACATAGCAGCCCCACCAAATGTGGGCTGGGAAAAACTTGATGTTCTTACTGACATTTTAGCAAGTCATATTGTAATTAACCTAAGCTATCATGCAACTAAAAATTCCTGGGGCTTCCACTGTGCCTTCTAGATTGAAGACAAGCACATTGTTTATGTGATGCATTTAACCATATTCCTCTGTGGCTATCACCACTCTAAGCACTTCAGTTTAAGTACTAATTATATACTGAAAAATACAGGAACACTCTTGTGGGGTGAAAATTCCCTTGAAGAGGACTTCGTCTGGAATGATTTAGGCTCACAAGGACCCCAATATCTGGAAGTGATGCTGTGGTGATGGCGGCAAGCAGTTGATGTAGTGGAAGGAAGAACGTCTTGGAAATTTTCCTGTGGTAATCTGAGGTTGTAAATCATCGCATTTTGCTCTGGTCTATGTTAAGGATGACTGCTTTGCCCACCATTGCTTTAGCCTGGCTTGCCATCAAAATTCTGAGACTAGAGAGTTCCTAACCTATTTGACAGGTGACCTAAAGCCAGCATCCTGTATAGCTTGAGTATTTTAGACCAGGGAACACATTGCTTGACACATATTGCTATCCTGACTTTTGTTTCCATATCATCTTATGGAAGCAAATTAGAAAATATCAAAGACACATAACATATTGATTTATATTATCTTGACTTTGGAGACTCAAGCCTCATCTCCTCGTGGCATGTTTATCCTGATTTAGAAAATTGCAGCTTTCTATTCTAACTCTCAAGTCTATGTTGACTACCTCCTGTGCCAGATCCTCCTATACTAGGGATCCCCTATTCAAGCTATCCTAGTTTTGTGGCTCAGATATATTCCTTCATGGTGTAGTAGAAAGAAAGAGCGATCAAGCAGATGCATCTAGGAAGATATGATCACTCTCATTACCAATTTTCATTTTTAATGATGACATTAACTCTGAAATATTTGTTATTTTCAACCAAACACAGATAACTTCCAACTCTTGGCTAGAAAACAATAAAAATGGTGGTGGTGATGATGATGATGACGACAATGCTGTAAGAGATTATATAGTACAGTGGTTAAGTCCGAAAGCCAGAAAACCTGTGTTTAAATCTATTTACAAGCTAAGACCTTGGACAAGTTAAGCAACCTCTCTCTGCTTTTATTTAAAATCTATAAAATAGGGGTAATAGTATCTATGTTACAGGGGGTGTTGTGGAAATTACTTGTGCATGGAAAACCGCCTGATACATGGTAAGTGTTCAGTGAACATCAGCTGTTATTAAAAGCTATTGAAGATGGGCCATATGATAAAGTTACATGTTACAAATGGACTGTCTTAGGTGATTTAAAGTCTTCTGCAGAAGTAGGGTTAGAAAAAGATTTGAATAATCTATTTTTCTGAATGTTTCTTGTTCTCATTTGTACTGTGTCCACTAAATTTGGTAAGTTAATGGCAACCACCTTGCCCATACAGCCAAAATATTCTGTAATCAGCTCTGCTATACCAATTTTTTGAGTATTCAGCTTCTCAGCCCAGAATACAAATTGTGTAAAAAGTGCAGTGAATTCCAATTCACTTTTGATTGCAATGATCTGAACCAAACACGAAACCTAGTTGATCCAAGATGATTTGGGCTTTACAATTTTGCGCATTACGTGGTCTGCACGCTCAAAACAGGAGTATCTTTGAATTTAACATATTCTTCTTTTCAGAAAACAGAATTCTTTTAATTAAAAACGTTTTTAAAAATTTCAGTATGTGTAATTGTTAACACCTGCTATGTGTTACCAACAGATGTTTCTTACTTACCTAAGGGAACTGCTATAATTATTCTATAAGCTTATTGGAATGGCTTTTACCAAGATAGTTGGGAAACTTTAGTTGGTGACTTTGTATATAATATTTGGCTCTTTTTTTTTTTTTTTTAACTCTCTTACCCTACTGTTGTCAATTTCCACACAGCCTCCCAAGCCAGGCCCTCCAAAAGCAAAACTGTTCTTTTGGGGTACCAACACTTTTACAAAACTGGTCACACATATTTTAGTCTCTGTAAAAAGTTACTGAAATTAATTTATGTGTATTCTACAGTATTGTAAATTTTACTTCTGTTTTAGCAGCTAAAGCTTATAGCACGAAAGTCTTTTAAATGTAAAAGTGTATCTTTTAGATAGATAACATCCTTCTAACAGCTTGGCCTCAAAGGAAGCCAAAGTATAAATGAGAGTTGTCTTTATTTTTCTGACCATTTATAAGGTCTTCTAAGCACTACACTTTCTGAATTTTTCATTTATGATACTAATCACACAATTACCTACAGGCATGTGTTAAATATGACACTGGTTTCAGCCAAATAATGGGCCAATTGCAAACAATGAATAAAGAGAGGCAGCTCCATTTATAACCGCTGTTTCAACAGAGCTCTGTTGTAATCATAGTGATCTGAGGGTGACTCATTAATTAATTGATGTTCTTTTTTATTATGTGCTATTGAGTTAATGAGTAATTTGTGTGAGATAATTCTCTGAACACATTGATTACTTGAGATATTTTCTGGGACCTTCATACCAGTGACATGCTGAATAGGTAGACAATGGTATCGCTTCTGTGTGCTCATTATTTGTAGGTTGGAGATGAGTATAAACCAGCGCAAAGATACAATAAATTTTCTGGCATATGGAGGACCTAACTCAGCCCTATAGGGGGCTATCTGAATGCTCAGGGCAAGGCCTGTCACATAGTAGGTACTCAATTAATGTCAACTGAAATAATGCCCATATTAATATTTTGCTATTACCTTAACTCGCATTAAAATCACACTTAAGAAATATCTATAATGGTGTTTTAAAGAAACAGTAGTAATCAAAAGGCTTTTGCTAAAATTGTATTCTACGCTAATGGCCTATTACAATGAACATGCAGATTGTTTTTGCAACTTGCTGAAGTGAACGCTAAACATGTTTGGCCTATATCATTTCTATGAAATTGTTTAAGTGTCTGGTGAGAGTAGCTTGCTTTAAGTGATAGTTAAAAGGAAACCACTTGTGCACGGTATGTTTTACCACAGAGATAATTTTCAGCACCCTGTTTCATTTTAGGCGCAACATCTCTTCCCTGAAAATGTAGGATTTAGTTGAAGTTTTGTTTTAATTCATTATACAGAAAATAGGAAATTTGAAATTTTGTCTGATGACAGCAACACAGTTGCTTTCAGGAAGATCACTTGAAATTTGTGTAAATGTACAAGATTACACCCCGCGATTGCTACCTTCATTTTTGACAGTTTTATTTTCCCCACAAAAGTAAGTAACAATAAACTACCTAGCTCAGAAATCCTAAAAGTAACATTTGGAGAAAGTATTTGAGGTATTCTGTCTATGCTTGTTATGATTTATCTTTTCAAAGTAAATGTCCTTACACATTTTTATCCTTTTTTCAAGAGGACTCAATGTACACTTTCTAGATATCATCTTAGATTTTGCCAATTAAGCGCAATCAAAGAGTAAATACCCTTTTATTAAAAACATAAATCCAAATATAAAAAATGAATGAATGAAAGAATCCAGCAGATATTTATTAAGCAAGATGAAAATGAAATTACAAACACTGGTCAGCTTTTAAACTCAGCCAGCACTCTAGAGGAGTGGAGGTGCCTGGTCCCTCATCGTAGGCAGCCTCTCTGAGATGCATGTTAGGAAGGGAGCTTTCACTGCTTGAGAAATCAAAGCTCCTTTAGAGGTGTCCTACTGGAGGCATCGGGCAACAAGCTAGGTGGCGTCAGGGCTACACAACACAAAGGGGAAAGTTGACAACAATTCGGGGACTTTGCGTAGTCAAGACAATTAGCTTAGTACTTCAGGTCAAAAATGCTACTATTTATGGGCAATTAGCTATAAAATAACCCATTTCTCTCTGGTTGCACAATTTCATGGAGATTAGAGATAATCTAAAGAGATTAAGGCCTTAATCTTCAATCCAGGTGAGTAATTTTGTTTGGAGTAAAAAGCATAAGAATTAATTCCCGAAGGATTTGGGAAAAGAAAAGGCAATAAAAACTTGTTTGGTTTTTGGGCAGCAATGCTAATTGAACAGCTTCCAGAAGCTAAGAGAAGTTTGTTCCCAATTTACAAGTATTTTAACATATTGATAAACATATGCAAACCATTTAAATCTAACAAAGATCATTTGAGAAAGATACTGGCAATTACAATTTCACATCCACGATAATTTCAGACACTTCCTAATGGGGACTCAAAGGGCTGCTTAAGAAAACCACTTTTCACCTATCCCCCCCCCCACCCTATCCCCCCACCTTTTGTTTGGTTTTGGTTTTGTTTTTGGCTATGCAAGTCTTATCATGAAACAAATGTAAGACTCTAAGGCTAAAATAATAATTATTTTATGGGCCCCAAATAGCTATTTTTGAAATTCTTTTCTTCGGTATGTCTCAAATCTGGGGGACATGTGACTTGAACATTCTTAACCATGAAGTATTTGTAAAAATACATATCATTCACTTTTCACAGAACCATTTCGTAAAAATGAGAAGCAACATCCAGATTCACATGCATGTCCATAATAAAGCTTTGTTTTAAAACAACTCAAATCCACACCAGCATTATTTTGTTTAATATTTTGGCCCCAAACCAAGAATTCAGGTATCATATTTAATTTTCATCTGCAATGCATATATTGGCAGGACAAAATATGTATGCAAATAACACAGGGAAATATTATTGTTTCCTATACAAGTGATCCAAAAACAAAAAAAAATAAAAATAAAAAAGAAATCCCACAGCACTAAATTTGCTCTAGCAAAAATATGCTTCACTGTGCCTGTGTCGAATTAGATTTGTTGAAAAGTAGTTCTATTAGAGGGAGCAGAAGCAAAGAAGCAAAGTGTGAGCAACCCAGAAGAAGAAGGGATCATAGTCTTACTTTTATTTCCTTAATTGTAATTGAAATAACAGTCTCCATAATTTGTTTCTAGAAGACTTTCTTCTTTTTCATCTATCATGTTGGTAAGGGAATAATTTTTCACCCTTGAAAAAATGGAATGACAGATTTCAGCCTTAAGTGTGATATATTCTGAGATGGTAACTACTTAAAGAAGGCAGTAAGAGTAAGACACGTCAAACTTTTAAAGTCTTCACTTTTGAACATTAAAATAAGTGTCAGGTAAATACAGAAAAATATATAATCACCAGTTCTCAGCTCTTTGACAATCCCTTTTTTTTTCTTCTAGAAGATTCTGTGAGAACTATGTTGCTCTGATCAAAAGTAAGCTCACTACTCAAATATCATCATAGCTTCAGTGTGCATTATCATAGTTTCAGTAGATTTGCACTCAAATCCTTTCAGTGCCAGAAATTTATCAAGCCATAAAGTTATTAAACCCTTAGCTCTTAGGGAGAAATCTGGGCAAAATTTGTACAAGAAGTTTATCGTTTTAAAATTATCTCATAATTGTGGTAACATTTGTCTAAAGTAACCCTTTGGAAAAATTTTACATGATACCCAAAGGCACTAGTTTACATAAGGGGTAAATGGCTGAAAAAAAAAAAAAACAACAAATAAAACAAAGCCATTGTGTAGGAAAAGAGCACACACACACACACACAAAGGATATTAAAAGGATAACTGCTAAGCTTTAAAGTTATTCTAAAAATGGCACTTTTCACGTTGGTATAAAATGAAAGTGCTTTAAGATGAAATTTTTATGCATTTTTTTAAAGCTGATCTTTAACCCCCTGAAAATCGGGGGTTATAATGAGAACACTGATAGACTCTAAATCATAGTGGCAATAATAGTGGATGTTGCTAAAATGCTTTGTGTGTGTCTTCATTTTTTTTTTTTTTTTTTAGTATTTTAATGTTGATAGACTTGCTTTATCTATATGTGTATCATTAGTGAGATTTGCTCTTCAATTCTTTACTAGAAAGTTACAGCTCATTTAAAATAGCTGGTAGATACAGAAAGCATAAATATACAGTAAGTTTAAACACTGATTGTACTAAATGCAACAATACAAAGAAGCAAACAGAACACAAATGGTAACACAATAAAACTGTATTACATTTGTGCTTCAAATATTACAATACATTATATACAATAGTCGAAAATAAACATCTCATGCCAAGTGACACAAAAACGAATAGCAAGCAAAAAAATCCAGCAATATGTACATTACTTTTTTTTTTTTAATAATAAACATTCAACTCTGAACTGGGGCAATTTCACTACATACAGATGCAGTCCGCCTTTTATTCCATATAACCATCCTGCTTTCCTATATCTACGCTATTCAGTCGGTTCCTGTGTCAATTCTTATATACATGTGGAGCAAAAAAGATAAAAGAATGTAGTGCTTTGTATTCTTAATGGGGTGATGTTGATACATCAGCGGACCTGGGGTGCATAACCTTCTTTCATTAAACCTTCTTCGTAGTCCGTCTGGCAGAGGATCATGTTATTCTTTAGGAAAAATTTGTCTCCAACACAAAATCTGAAATATTTTAAAAAATAAAATGTGTTAAGATCATTTCACTCCAATCTACAGATTTGAAGATTTCTTTTCCTCAAAATAATGTCACATGGTAATTCCCTGAGTTTGAAAGCTTAGTTTAGAAAGTTACCTTTATTGTTGAAATTAAACCATGTAGGTCATTAAATGAAACATTGCACACAAAATTTGAAATCCTACATTTATATATAAACAGCACAGGAAAATCGAGAAGAACACCTCGAGCAGCAGAGGTGATGTTTATCACAACTTTGGAAAGAAAAAAAGAATAATTAATCTATATTTACAGTCATTAAAATAAAAGAAAGAATGTTAACAATATTTCATTGCAGTGATTCCGGAAGGTTTCCCATTGGCCATTTATTCACTTTATTAAAAAAAAAAAAAAGTAAAAGGCATTAAAATGTATCAAACAATTAGAAAGTGGCCCATTTTAAAGCTTCCCATTTAAAGCTTCCTTTTACTCTCTGTTATTAAAATGTGATTAAATTCTAGTAATCTGGAAGTGATTGTTGTGAAGGAAAAGTTGTTTTAGCATCAGACTCTGATGCTTGGCCATATTCCTTTGTTTGTGGCAAGTTCACCAACTATGAAATATTAAATGTCATTTTTTAGCGCACTTCCAATTAAACCAAAGGGAATAACCTGAATGAACTTCTTAATATTGATGTGATAAATAAACTAGTTTCCAGTAGCTAATTATGTATTTTATTCTATAAAGCATTGTTTAATGTGCAAGATTGTAATGTTTTTAATAAGTGCTCTTTTTGTATAATTTCCCAGCGGTGACACATTGGACACAATTAAGGTCAGAAATAAATGCTCGTGCTGTTTCCAGTACATTTAACAATAAAGTAACTCTGGGGAGATCTGTATATATTTTTAATTGTAACAATTTAACCTTCAAACAGCAGTGTCTAGTAGAGTTGACCCAGTAAAACTACTTGTAATTATACAAGTTGACCTCACTGAACTTTGATAGTGGTCTCTCTTTATCAGATAGTCAATTTCGAATGATGTTCAAGCAGAAATCTTAGTGGATAGATTAAATTGTGTAGTGAAAGCAACCCTTTAATGTTTTGTGAAGTTGAAGGTTTAAATGAGGAGCAGTTGGACTGATTTACATTTGCAAAGATTGGAATGCTAGACAAACAGTGAACCTATTTATTTTCCAACTGGGTAGCTTTGGAAATTTATCCTTATTCTAGCTAAGTAGATAGAGGGGAAAATAGTGTAATAAAAAAAGTAGATTGAAAAGAATTAGCTTTCCTCTTAAAGGAAGATTGGTCTGTTTATTTGTGGAATTTACTTTTTTTTTCCCCAGGATTACTGCCTGCTGATGATGTTGGATTGAAAGTACAAAGTAAGCGTTGATCTTGAAGTCCTGGAGTTTGTGGTCAGGGCTATTGGATAGAATGAACATTCAAGTTTGAACCTTAAGTATATCTTCTTTTTATTAGTTGCTAACTATAAACTTTAAATATTGTGCTTAAAAAGCGGTGTGTGAGTAAACCAGTTTTTGTAGATTATCCTGATCATTAAGATATGATGAAAAAAGGTAATATTTCTTCTGTTTGACAGACTAAGTAGCCAAATTAGATATATATATTTTATGTGAAATTCCATAAAATAGCATGTAGTATATATCTCACTACTCTTCAAAACTTTCAATTTCTATTACTGTTGAAAATAATTTGAACCAAAAAGCTAATGATAAAATAGCACATATAAATAAATAAATTCAACAAATACTCTTGTGTTCTAGCTAATATTACTAATTTTTTTTCTTTATAAAAAATCAACTGAATTGGAAATACTCATTCAACTCCATATTGTCTAAAATTTTGCTTTAATTTTCTAACAAGCCCCCAAATTCTATTCACAATAAAAAAAAACCCCTCATTTTTTTTTTAGAAGTATGCTCTATTTAGGGCTTGAACTCACTACCCAGAGATAAAGAGTCACATGTTCTACCAACTGAGCCAGCCAAGTACCCCAAATAAAACATTTTTTTTTTTTTTGTCATGTGAAGTTACATCATTCTTACCTTCAGAAGTCTTGGAGTTTAGATAATTTTTGTTTGCAGATTAATATATTCAGAGTAATTATCATAAGAAAAGTATTGAACCAAGAGCCTGGGGACCAAATCTTGTGCCCTGATGCTACCCAATGCAAGTTATAGGGTACATTTCATACTTTCTCTGAGTCAACTCTGTGTGGGTAAGATAAAACAGCTACATCACTGGATTGTAGGGATGTTAAAATAAGAAGTATATGAGAGGCTGAGAGGTATATTGCAGTGAATAGAGTTCAAATCCCAACCTTCCACTTAAGATATTGAAGATGAAACTTCATTTTTTCTTATCTTTAATGTAAGTGACTTTTCTAAGTGTGTGGTAAAAAGTAGAAATGAAGTATGTGAAGCCTTACCTCAATGTTTGGAGTATGAATAAATAAAATAGCCACCTTTTGCACAGTACTTACCATGTGCTAATGCTAAGCATGTATATGCATGATCACTTTTATTCCTTATGTTCAACTGAGAAAGTAAATTTTTTTTTTTTTTTTCAGATGAAAAACCTAAGGCTTCCTCCCAGAATTAAAAAAAAAAATCTGCCAAGGCTCCATAGCTAGAATGTGTATGATAGAGGAAGGAAAGGGACTCTGGTCTCTTTGGCCTCAAGACCCATGCTTTACGTGAAGGCAGTAAAGCATAAGGCTATGAAGTTAATACAGGTTTTTTTTTGTATTGCTAAGATTCCTTTGCATAACTTTAAAAAATGTCTGCCTATCATTCAATGAGAGGTTGGTAATTCATCAATGAGAAGTTTGGAATCATCTAAAATATTCCTACCTAAAATATTTTGTTGCTAATGTTGTCAACTGGACAAAGTACATTTTATGTGCATTTCAATTCATATCGAAAGGTCAAGACAAAACAGACCATGAGCGACAAATGTCACACTTACACATATACCTTAAAACAGTTTTGAAAACTATGGTTAAAGCAGGTTATAACTGCTTTGTGATTAGGATTGATATACTCTTTTTTAAAAAGATTTATTTATTTATTTGAAAGAGAGAGAAAGAAAGAGAGTGCAGGGGGAGAGGCAAAGGGAGAGGGAGAGAGAAACCCAAGCAGACTCTGAGCTAAGCACAGAGCCCATTGTAAGGCTCAATCTCACGACCTTGAGATCAGAACCTGGGCCAAAATCAAGAATTGGTCCCTTAACCAACTGGGCCATCCAGGCGCCCTTGGATTGGTATACTCCTTTAAAAGGTTCTGTATATAAACATGAGAAATAGCAATGCAGATGTTAGATGCTTAACAAGATAATCTATAACTGACTTTGTGAGAAAGGCTAATTTCCAGTGTTATGAGCTTCTTATGAGATTTAACATTGGCAGAAAAAAATACTATAGAAGCACTGATGGGGCAGCCCGGGTGGCTCAGCAGTTTAGCGCCTGCCTTTGGCCTGGGGCATGATCCTGGAAACCCAGGATCGAGTCCCATATCAGGCTCCCTGCATGGAGCCTGCTCCTCCCTCTGCCTGTGTCTCTGCCCGCCCCCTTCCCCCCGCCATATTTCATGAATGGATGAATAAAATCTAAAAAAAGAAAAAGCAGTGATGGCCAGAGGATACTGTAAATATGTTAATATTACAGGCTAAAATTCCTGAAAATAATCTTCCTTGGAATCTAATTCTAATTGCTTGTGGTGTAGTTAGTTCAATTAATTGTGCCTTCATTAAAAAAAAAAAGTATGTAAAGTAATAAAAAGATGCCCAATCGGATTACTGTCATTTAATCTTGATGTTTTGGAGTTAATAATAGATATAATTTCCAGATATTTTGGAGTGATTCTAATTGGACTCATACAGTCTTAGAAACGAGACATATAGAAAATAAATAAAATTAATGAATCATTTTTATAAAATATGAGGCTTAGAGTGGTTTTAAGCAGGTTATCCAAAGCCGCTGCAAAGAAGCCTCTATTTGTAACCTCCTGTTCACATCCTTTCTAAGAATGAAAATGTTAACTTAGTCATCTTATATCCCTGAGGTCAGTGGCTATCAATTATAATTAGTTCCACAATATTTAAAAAAAAATGGAGGGTGGGGGGGGGGAGGTGGGGTGGAGGAGATCAAGTCCATATTCCAAATGTCTCTATTTTCTATTTAGCATCCTCAGTTACTAGAGATGAAGATTTTGATACTGTACTTTGTTTTCAGTAAGAGGTACTGATTATATACGTAACATCCCACCCCTATAAACTGTGAACACATTTACTCGCTTCTCCCAAAGATAGTCCAGCTTTCATTACATACTTCATTCCTAATCACTTATTCTGCACCAACTTATACTACCCACATCCCGAACCCTGCTGTAAATTATTCAAAGTCTACCTTGCTTAACTTCACCATATCTATTTCCATTTATGTCTGCCCAGTCAGGAAATAAAATACCCCTCTTGAAAGAGTCCAGGGCCCTCCTATCAGCTCTTAGTCCAGAGACTAAACCCAGACTGTCTGGGTTCTCATTTCTGAGTCTACCATTTTCTGCCTGTGTTCTCTGGGGCAAGTTACTTAAATTTTCTGTACTTCAGTGACTTCATCTGTAAAATGAAGCTAATAATAGTACCTCATTATATTGAGTACTAAGTGAGCAGATGTAAGACAGAACAGGGTCTGGTGTACGATCAGCACTATATAAGAATTCTGTTGTCATTATTATTTGTTAATGAAAGTTCTTTCACCTTTGTTTAAGCCATTCCTTAACCAGAACTATTTCTCCCTTTTTTCCATCTGTTTAAATTATAAAAATTCTTTTTTAAAAAGGTTTTTAATTTAATTTATTCATGAGAGACACAGAGAGAGAGGCAGAGACATAGGCAGAGAGAGAAGCAGGCTCTCTATGGGGACCCCGATGTGGGACTCGATCCCAGGACCCTGGGATCAACTACCTGAGCCGAAGCTAGACACTCAACCACTGAGCCACTCAGGTGCCCCTAAATTTTAAAAATTCTTTAGTTTCCATTCTTTCCATCAATATTCCCTGACCATGCCAACTCATTCTGATCTTTCCCAAAGCACTTATTTATCGGTGTATCATTTACTTTGGTATTTCAGATGTTCTCATGAATAGGTAACAAGTCTCCCAATCTGGACTGCAGTGCTGAGGTAAGTGCCTATGAGTTATGGTTCTTTTGAACCTTTCGAAATACCACCATAGATTGTACCACCACTTGAGCTGGGTGGTCAGTAAATATTGGTTAAGGCAGATTTATTCCAGAACCAACTAGCTTTAAGTAACAATGGTATTTTAGATAATTTGAATTTGTGTTCATTTTGACTTTAATTCATTGACTTCCACCTTTCCAATTTTACCTCCTCCTGATCCTCATGCCATTCCCTCCCTTTCCATATCCCTTCCAAACTCTAATCTCTGAGCACTCTGAGCTACTTTTCATTTCCTGCACACATTAAATGCTTTCACACTTCCATGCCTTGCATGATGCTCCATCTGTCTGGAAAACCCTTTTCTCACTGCTCCTTGGCTTCCTCATCTTCCCTAACCCCCACCAGACATAATTCTTACATTCCAAACAGTCCTGGGAAGTTCTCTTTTAAAACCTGACACATCAGCCCTTTGATGCTTCTCTAAGACTTCAACATGGACAGACCTCTCTTCCCTCTGTATAGATCTGTTTATCATTGATGATACTCTTCTGTTAGTCTTTGATGTTTCATCTATCCCATAGCTCTGAGTATCTCTAAGAGAGAAATTAGTTTTTATTCATCTTTCTTTCCAGAGCCTAGCCCAGTGCTTTTATTCTTTAAGGTTATACAGTCCTACGTATGTGAGGCAATTTCCTTACAAATGAACATGGTTCTTTCCTTTTCTTATACAACCATCATTTAGTTTTACAGAATTTTCTAAGGAGGAGGGGCTTAGTCATCTTTAAGATATTAACCTATTACCCAGAATTTTCAGTTCTGAGTGAGATTCAAGTGATCATCCAAGATTCTCAAAATAACATTCCTCTGCTTCTCTTAATATAGAAAAACTTTAGATTTCTAATTCAGGGTTCACATCTTTAGCCATACCCATCTAAAAAAAAAAGAGCAAAGAGGGTAAGGACAAGAAACAACCAATCCTGAAAAGTTATTTTTACTACCATTTTTGAAACATTCAGAAATGCTTTAGATATTAATGATGTTTTGATTTACAAGTGAAGATGAAATGACTGCTAAATAAAATTCATAAGCATTTATAATGCCACAATTTCAGATGTCAATAAAGTTTACTTAAGGGAAAGTGCCTATAAATTACCTATTTGCTTTGTGTTTTACTTGAAAATGTGCAATGCTATCATAATGATTTGGCTACTGGAAGTATAGTCATGTGGCATATGGCTTTATTGGAGAGGATTTCCCCAGCAAATGTCAAAGTAAAAAGAAAATCTCCTGTGTTGAAAACCTTCTGTATTCAGAGTAACAAAATTTGTCTGCTCTGCTTGACTGATGGAGATTAGCTGACTTCTTGCATTAAAGAAGTTTGTCTTGTAGGGGCTGAAGTGACAAGACAATAACTAAGTGCTAATTGTGCATAACCAGCACTAAAGATATGCAGTGCCATTATGGCATGTAATAAATGAAGCGAACACGGAAATATATTAGGTACTTTAATAATGATACTAGAATAGTATTTTGCAGCAATAAGAATGTGAACAGTTTTAGAGTCAGAATTTAGGAGTGTTTGTCTTACTTGACTGAGTTCTACGGAGAAGATAGACTTAATTGTGAATGCAACTTTTTATTTCAATGGTGAAATAAAATTGATATATGATTTGTAAATAGCATTAACAACCTACAATTACTTTGCATCATAATAGAATTTAGGCTGGGCTTAGCACTTGAGTGATGTTTTAATTTTCTGTGTAGAACACGGATAAAATAGGGGAGCCTGCCCTAATGGAAAAATGGACAAAGGGCATAAACAGCAGTTCCCTAAAAGAAGAAATATCAAAGGGCCACTAGAAATCAAATAAATACTAATTAAAAATTATAATGGGATACCATCTTTGATCCCTCAGGGTGACAGGGATTTCTTTTTAAGTAATCATCCCAGTGTTAGAGTGAATGTAAGAATACATAGCTTTTACATTTCTGGTGTGAGAATAATTGGTATAACTGTTCTGGAGAGCATTTTAACAACATATAACATAAGCCTTTAAACAGTTATATGTTTTGTCTGATTAATTGTGATCCTGTGAATTTATCCCGACACAGGCTTGAATACTCTTTGTTTATAAAGTCCATATTATGTTGACAATATTGATAATAGGAAAATGTGAAGAAATAGCCTACACATCTGACGATAAAGGACCGATTTAAAATATGAAGCTCCATTCATAAAACAGAACATGAGAAAGCTTAAAATATCTTAAAAGAATTTGTAAGGGCAAGTGAAAAAGCATACTACATTAAATGAAAAAGTTCAAATATCAAACATTAGGCTTCTCCCCTGTTTTTTTTTTCTTTAAACAGCTCAAATGTATTATAAAATATATGCTATAATGTCATTTGTCATATGTGCATAAGAAAACATATGGCAAGCTATACACCAAAATATTAAAATACTTCTTTTAGAATACTGAGATATGGGACAATATGATTCTTTGCCTTTTTCTATTTTCTAAAATTTCTACCATGAATATGTACTCTTTTATAAGTAGGAAAGCAGTAAATTTTGTTCTTGCATAAAGATAACTGAATTGTTAGTAGATCAATATGACAAATAGACGGAAGAATTCTAGATTTACTTCTTATATCTCTTTAAAATATATACACATACATGTACACATGCATATAAATGTCTATATGAATGTGTGGATATTTATGTCCATGTATCTATACCCTTACACATATATTTGCCAATTTATTTTTTTGCTAAAAGTCACCATAGACTGAGTTAACCTGCTTTGAGTACAAAAGTTTGTTGGGAAGACTCAAGGTGTTGTATCATGACTTCCTAAATTATTTCCTGGATGAATTAGATATTGTAAGGTATACTGGGCACTACTCTGAACATCTACATCTAGCAGGAAATATTATTGAGGTATATCTTTTTTTGAGATATATATCTTGTGTAAAACCCAAGTTAATGGAATATTATTTGGTAAGAGTAAATTGAGTAAATTACAATAAGTATCAAAACAAAAGTGCTTCTTTTTTAGAGGCAATTGTGTTCCTGGTATTTAATAAAAGGATTTCATTTAATTTCCAAAATCTGTAAGATAGGTATTAGTGTCTCCATTGTCAGGGGGTGGAAACCAATCTCAGAGATTAAGTAACAGATTCAAGATGTCATAGCTAATATATGATGGCATGGGAATTTGAATCCAGTTCTCCCTGTAAACATCATGTTCTTTCTACTACTTTATACAGGATTTCATAAGAAGATGCTGCACTGAGTAGGAAAGCAGGGCAAATCATAGTAACTGAGAACTTGGCGAAACTAATATATCTTGATTATATACTATGTCCAGCTGTTGTCACACTCACATTGAATATATTTTCATTAACACCCCCCAGGTGTACTAGGTTTTTAAATATATTTTAATACGCACAGTTTCATATTCTTATATCCTCTGCATTTATCATATAAAACAGGTATCAGGGGTACAACATTCCCACTGGAAATAAAACTTATAGCTTTCAAGAAGAAAAAATGGAATAAAGTGATAATGCTTTGAGATGAAAGAGTTCTCTGAGATTGACTAATCCAGCTCCCCTTTGCTGTAAATGAGAAAACTGAGGTTGGGAGAGCTAAAATGGTTGATGGATGGTTATATATCTTGTGAGGGGCCAAATCCAGAGTAGAATTTAGGTTTCTAGATTCCTTGTGCAATACTCTTCCCATTTGCCTATGCTGCCTGTCCAATGCTGATAAGTGTTTAATTCTCTGCTATATCTGGCCTCATTCCCAAAGAGACGTAAAGCAACTTTAAAAGTACATATAAAACAAGGTTAAAATTCAAGATAAGAAATCAAGAGAGAGGACAGCAATAAATAGGAAAAATAAGATGAAGATAGACATGTCCTACAAGTTCCTGTATATTTGTCTCAGTGCAAATGTGTTTGTTCATAGTACGAAAGAAGTGAAGATTATGAAGCCTACTTTTAAAAAGGCAGAAGACTTTAAAGATCTTTTTAAAGTTTTAAAGTAAATTTTAGAGAATTTTTAAACATAATTTTTAAAGAAGAAAAACAATAAAGAACAAATAATAAGAAAACTAAAGTTGGTAGCAGTGTCTTCATCTCTTTTCCCATCCTGCTTTAGCATGTTCTTCCCACAGGTAGAAGAAGCATAGTTTTAAGACATTTCCCCTCAGTGGTTTTGTCTCTGGCACCAGATGAATGTTTGCAGAAAACAAAAATGCTGAGATTAACTGCTTTAAGTAAAATATATAATTGCCACTTATTAAGTAAATAACTAGCAAAAAGAGGTTTGCTATTTTTTAGACACCAGAATGAAATCCGCTTACCTTTGATTACAAAGCTGACATGCAAAGCAGTCCAGGTGGTAAACATTGTCCTTGGCGCGCATCACCATCTCAAAGGCAGGGATGAGCTTACTACAGGCGGCACAGTTTCCCGTTACACCGAAGAGCCTGGAACAATAAACATTTTTTTTTTTCAAACTCTTACAAGGAGATCTGAGATGATGTCTAGAGAAGGTGCCAGTACACCTTGCAAAGCTATCAATACACAATGCCTTATGATGTACACAAGCAAGTTTTATCCAAGGCAGACACATAAGTATTCTTCTCTGTTACATACTCAGTTGACCTTTCTTGATGAAAATCACATCTCATTTGAGAAGAAAAGGAAAAGACAAATATATTAGGAAGCTTACATAACCGCATGCAAACAAGTCCTTGGGAGTGAATTCATAGCAAAAATCTTCTACTGGATAGAATATGCAGTAAATAGAAATTTTTGTAACGTAACTTTGATCTTAATGTTACATATTAAACACTTCAGTTGCAAAAGAAACCCATTTGAATGACTCACTATTTTCTGACATCTAGCTACTAGGTTTGCCATTATTATGAAAAGAACATTTATGAACCAGCCATTTAAATAGTCAAAAAACATTAGAGGTGCAGGCACCTTATGGCCCTATACCATAGTTATAGCTATGATTATGTTATTCAACTAGCACATTAAACTAAATGAGGCTGTAAACTACATATAGCTCGACCAGGAGTTGAAACATAATATATCGAGAGAACCACTGGAACTGTCCCGGAAAAACGTATTTCAAAAAATCCTATTTGCTACAGATTCCTGAAAATAGTTATTGTAATGACCTAAAAACTAGTATAAAATAGAGTGTCTCTACAGTTGCACAATGGGACGGAATAAAATATTTTATCCATTTGCACTGGCAATATTTAAACCAAGTTTCTTTAAAGTTGTTAATGGTAGTGAAGAGTTATTATAAATAATATTCTGTGCATAGCAGTTAATGCACTTTTTAACTAGGAAGCAAACTAGATGAAAAACACCACATCTGCCAGTTTTCTTTTTTCTCCAGCATCAGGCTGACAGGAGAAAAATATAATGGCTCTCATGGGAAAGACCAAATTAAAAGCAGTTCTAAACTAATGAATTCAAAGGTGCTATGGAGAAAACTCATTTTATTTATAAAAATGTACTTTAAAAAACTCAGTCTTTCATTTTATTGAATTTAAGGATTATGCACAAATATGCTCAAGTTTCTCTTCTCCTACTTTCTAAATACTCCAAAGACAGGTCTTTGCTTCAGGCATGCGTATTCATTTTCAAGTTCATCACCATTTCTTCTTACCAGGCTAATGACAATTGTTGGAAAGAGTTGTGAGAAGGGTTTTCAGAGTCTGGCAAAACGTGTAATAAACGTTCACGCTTATGTTTTTGTTAGATTGTCTCTTGAAGAACATAAGCGCCTTGAGGGCAGAAAGCGTAAGTGCTTTCCAAACAGTTTGCCAGTATAACGTGTGCCCTTGACAAAAGGGGAAGGAAGGGTTCCATTTAAGAAAACCAAATTTGAAATTGTTAGCTGCGGTTTTCCTGAAAGAATTTTTAAGACATTTTCACGTGCATCCGGAAAGGAGCATAACTCTAATGACAGGCGTGTTCTCCGTTTGCAATCCGTATCTTAGGAAATGATTTTTCTCTAAAAAGAACTTCACTGAAAATGCAACATCTCCCATCTCCTACTGGCATCGTTAAAAATGAAACCCCCCCAGGCTGAAGCTTTCATCCTGTTCTTTTGTAAGCAGAATTTTTTCGTCTGGTCTAACACTTGACGTTGACTTTTCAGGGTACTTTGCACGATCCATTCAGGAGTCACGTCACTCACACGTGCCATTTGTCCCACCTGCTCTTTCATTGTATCTTGGAGAAATAAGGAAATCCTAAGAAGTTAGGATTCTTTATTCCGTGCATACGGATGCACTTGTGGATACAAAATGTGGCTGGTGGGAGAGAAAGCGGATTTTAAGGACTACGCGGTTTGCTTACACCTCATAAACATACCCACACAATGCCATTTTGAAATTCTGGACATAGTTTCCCCCAATTTCAATTGCTCTCGCTAGCTGAGCATTTATCAGCTACCTGATTAGAATTTGTTTCCACACAAACCATTGATCATCAGCCTATTACTAGGCAAATGACAGTTAATTACCCACTACATTAACCACTGGGACCTGAGACCTGCTTCTGCTGCCATCAGTCAACATGATAAATGTGGCAAGTTCAGTAATGCATGGCCAGCCCTGAGCTGCCTGCTATACTGCGAACAACCCTCAATCTCACTTCCAGGCCCAGGAAAATCTATGGCAATCTGCATAATTACAAGCTCTAGGTTAATAACAGACAAATGATTTGTTGCATCTAAACAAAGTCCTTGGAATGGTCCTGGTCTCTGGTGGCTGGCTGGCCGGCGGGCCGCCTCTAGCGTACGTTCCACTGCGATGTGCACAAAACAGTTCTCTGACGTTACAGCCTTCCAATTTGTTGCCCTCCAATTTATGGATTCTGCATATGTGATTTTTAATCATTAAAGGACTCTTGAAGCAATATTATCTTAATTATTCTCTGCTGTAACCAGGGAATTAGGCTTCAGATAAAATTTTCTTCTTCCACGCACTTTCCCTGCCTCGCTGGAGGCTCCATCAGTTTCCATCTACACCTGGACTCTGAAATCCTAATGATGAATTATTGCCCCTTTTCCTAAGAGGGCGAACCTTACAAGGGAACATTTTACTGAACTGTCAGCTCACAGACTGAGTGCGGAGATGCGGAAATCTGATCTAATTTACTGCAAAACGATGCATTTGTTAGACTTTTTCCTCAGTTTTGTCCAAGGATCAAGAGATCATTCTATAGCCACATTCAGGTTCTTTTTCGCAGTTGGGCGAACCCAAGATTCTCTGAGGAAGGAAACAAAGTCCTATGTTACAAAATCGGGTTTCCAAAGCGTATAATGCTATCCTTTGGTCTTCAAACACGACATTTGGATTCTCAGGCAAAAATGATTTTCATATATAACAATTAAGCTTAAGGCATGCATAGTTCTCATTTGTAAGATTTTTTTTCAGATGTGTCTAGGATACATTCAAGAAGAGTCTCTTAATTATCTAATTCATTTAGACTATTCATAATCCTGGAGATCCTTGTAACCCCTTCCTTACCATTCCTCACTCCCAGGGAGGCTAATACTGATTCCCTTTTCTGTTTAAGCTGGAGATCTCTGTAATCTCTTGTTTACTGTGCTTACAAGATCTCATCCTAACATAAGGGGAGGGCCTACGTGTACTTGGCAGATAGAACACTGAGACAGACAAAGCTTTATTTTAAAAAGGAGTCATTTTGAAATCCTGACCTAAATTCATCATAGAGTATCAGCTCATAAATTTATGGTAAGGAAAACATAATTGATCCATTTTGCTCAGCTTGAAACATCTTATAGATTATTAAAGCATGGCAGGGGTTAATTTGCCAATTTATGGGCTAGATTTTTCCCTACCATTTATGCTCACAATAGGCTTTAAGCAATATGACCTCTGTCTTGTTTCTGACACACTATCCAAAGTGGACTCACGATATAAAAGGTGACAACTACCATCTATGCAATATCAATGCGTATAACTATTTGCAGGGATCCCAAAGGACATTCCTGTCCGTTTTCCATTCTGTTTTCACTTTCACTACCTGGTACTGACAATCTAAACATAGACAAGAAGGTAAAAACCAAACAGACAACTTTCTTATAAGTAAGAACTCAAGCCTATCTGTATGCTGCATAACACTTCCCACATGGTAGTGAGCATGCAGAGAAATATTTAATACTTTTTGTGTATGGGTGGCAAAGCACTCAGAAAATTTTGCATTTTTACCAAATGTCCAACAGCTTTTGCAACCTAGTCATAAATCAGGTGGATTCTGTATGGGTTAGTATATATCCATTACTAAAGTTCCTGGAGGTGGGGGTAGAGAAAAACTCAAGACATATAATCATTTAACATAGCAATAATGAATATGGTTTACTACAGGCATCCGGGGGAAAATGAGTGTTCATTGTATTAGTGTCTTTTATTTCACGGCACCAGATGTTTCTATAGATTTTTTACCAGGTCAGTGGCTCAAGTCACTAAATCAAATTCCCCCAAGCCATGGAAAGCATAGTATTTGACTCAAATTAATTTATTATTTTGGGGAAAATGCATACATAAATATCACTGCAATAAACCTTCACTCTGAACAAAGATCAAGTGTTCTCTTCTGGTATTCAGGCAATCCTCATTGAGCAACTTGAATATACATGAAGTCAACAGTAAATTTTTTTTCAACATCGCAGATAAGACTGTTTAGTTATAATACCATGTGTGGAAAAAGACAAAACAAAACCCTTCTCTATGCAGAATAACTAGAGATGAACAGAGAATGAAAAGTTTAGTTTTCTAAGAATATGAGATTGTAATCAATGAAAAAGATCTTTAACTTTTGACTGCTGGATGGTGAAGTTTTATTGAACACGTTATGTGAGTAGGAATAGAACATTTTCACAGATTGAGAAGGGCAATTGCTTTTTTGTCTATTACAAATACACTTCTCATCTCCTTTCCTATTTCATTTTTTAAACTAAGGAATGCAGTGATAGAAAATGAAAACACTTTAAACATTCAATTCTTTTGTTTTAAATGTAAAAAAAGCTCACCCATTAGGAGGGTGAAGAGAGTTGAACCTATTGTTCTCTCTCCTGTTGGGTCTTAGCACGTCCTCCACTGTCACAAAGATAAAGAAAGTGTGGGAGTTAAAAGAGGAGAAAAAGGAAACATTGAACACTTCTAAATGTACAAAGGAGAATATAAAAATGTTTAACATTAATGTGAACCATGCTTCTAATTGTTACACAGTTAGGCTTAGCATATATTTTTAGTATACATTTGTGCAAATTTAAATTAATTTGAATTTTTCAAAACTTAAGCTAAAAAACGTTGATCATATTTTAAAGGAACTAGATACATCACCTGTTAAAGGAAGCTTAGAGATTATTCCTTTCATAGTTAAGCAGTTTTATTCTTTGAAATTAACTCTAATTTGGGTTATTAAATTCATATATTTTATATATGTGTATTTATACACATATATATTAAGTGTATATATTTTTATTAACAAATACAGATCATGCCAAACACAAAAGCCATTTGCTGAATGTAAAGTGTATATGAATTAATACATATATTAATATAGACCTATAGAATATATATGCATAATCTCTTTACATGCATGTGTGCATGTGTGTGTATATATATATACACATATGTGTATATTCTCTTTCTATATAACATCTTATATACATGAAAAGATATATATCTCATATATAAGATCGATTGATAGATAACTCTATATAGATCTTTTTTTAAAGATTTTAAAAATTTGTTTATTTGAGAGAGAGAGAGCATAAGAGAAAGAGAAAGCACGAGTAGGGGGAGGGGTAGAGAGAGAAGCAGACTCCCTGCTGAGCAGGGAGCCCAATGTGGGACTCAATCCCAGGACACTGGGATCATGACCTGAGCCAAAAGCAGACATTTAAGCTACTAGGCCACTCAGGCACCCTTTATGTAGATAGATTTATAGGGAATATGCACACACTCAGCTCACTAGGTAAGCACATATTACAGGTTGAGTGGAAAAATTAAGTAAAAGTTACAAAGTGCCTAACTACAATTTCAGTAAAAAACTGCCAAGGCCCATGCCATATAGTTGTGTACATGTTACAATATAAAACTTGCTACCTGAAATCCCAGAGGTAGCTTACAGTATAGACAGAAAGCTCAGGTTCAATGAAACCTTCTTAATGAAAGTGAATGCCTACTATGTGCACGGTACTTAGGGACGTTAAGATGCATAATCGCTGGTTGTGTGCCATCAAGTAACCAATGAGAAGAGCAGTACAAGGGCAGAGGTGAAAAGTGCCATGCAATAGAGGGTGGTTGTCACTTGGTAAGCCTATGCTGTACCAGGGAAAACATGTCATTTGAAGCAGGACTTGAATGAAAGATGGTATTTCAGAAGGTAGAGAACTGGTGGGAGCTGAAAGAAATGTTTCTCAGGTTGATGTTAGAGGATAAGCAGAAGTCTGGAGATGGTCAAGATCAGAGTTATTAAAGTATGTTTAAGAAATGGCAAATATGCTAGCAGTCTGGTAGGCTGAGGTTATAGGGAGTAGGAAAAGAAGCCCAGCCAACCCACAGAGGTGACTCTGGCCTGGATGACTAAGGCTTCATGTTTGGCGCAGTAATATGTTAAGAGTATCCTCAGAATGTGTCCGTCTCCTACACTCAGGCAAAACTCTGCCCTTCCTTGAATTAGGCTGCTGGGTGTTCACATCCAACCCAGATGGTTAATTCCTGAGTGTCTCCCAACAACCGACTGGACTAAAATATCACCCACCCATTTACACAACAACATGGTGGGGATAATAAAATTATAAGTAAAAAGTTATCCCTGAAGAGGAAGGGGAAAGATTTAACTTTTGGGTTGTTGGAATTCCTGTTATCTATACTTAATACTACATTGGGACTAATAGAAAAATAAAAAGAAATGCTAAGGGTGAAGAAACACCATTGTTATCTGTTTCTCTGGGGAGTGCCTTTTAGGCAAAGGAGAGACTAAGGAAACATTTTAGGAAGACTTACTTCCCACTAAGACTACTTGACTTATAGGAACCTATCATTCTAGAACCAAGTCCCATGAGTGATTGGTTAGGTGTCCATGCCCTGCAGAATCTACCTTAATTTGAAATAGGTTGCTTTAGACTATCTCAAGATAGTCCAGGAAAACAAGACAAAACAGTAATACTGCTCGGATCTTGAAGGCAGACCTTTAATTTCACCATAGAGCTGGTTCTTTCCCCACCTTCACTCAACTCATAAGCCAAGCTAACTATATTTGTACTCCCTGTCTATTGCTATGCTGTCCAATATGGTCAGCACTAGTGGCTACTGACCAATTAACATGTGGTTAGTATGTATGGAAATATGCTCTAAGTAAAACATATACCCCAGATTTCAAAGCACAGAGAAGTAAAACATTTCATGAATATCTTTTAAATTTTGATTACAAATAGAAATGATAATCTTTTGAATACACTTGGTTAAAGAAAATATGTTTTCAAAATTAATTTCATCTGAAATTAATTAAAACATCTTAATGAGGCTACTAGAAAAATAAAAATTAATATGTGAATCATATTATGTTATGTTTCTGTTAGACAGTGCTGATCTATTTTCCCAGTACCCGTGGATACACTAGGTTTATCACAGTTACACACACAGAGATCTAGAATTTTCTAATTTAAACTCATCCTAGAAATCTCTCTTCCAGTGTTCTATGCCTATAGATAGAAAAAGTAAAGGCCAGAGATGCTTTATTCTAACATCAAACTTAATTGTATGCTGATAGTGTGACTCATTATAGCACACCCATAATCTGAAATAGACAATAATGTCTCGCCTATTTTTCTGGTTCTAGGGTTACTCAGTGTTAACTCCTTTCAAAACTTGCCATTTTCTTCTCCATGTAATCAGCAACAGGGTAAGATGGGAAAAAAAAAAAAAAAAAAGGAACTGATGCCTGGACTCCCTGGCTCTGGTCCTAGCTCTGCCATGAAGGGAAGGAAATAGCCCACACCAATAGACAGAAGCCTACACCATTATTTAGCATCAGAACGGCTATGATAACCTAACCATCCTTATCCAGATCTGGTCTTTTTCTCACTATACTTCCCTGTGCTGCCCCATAAAAATAGGGCAAGAAGGGGTTGCACTGGATAAAAGTCTCTAGCTTACTGATCTGACAGAATCGATTTACTTAGAATTACCATCTCTCTCCACACCTGACTCAGTCAAAAATTTCAAACAGTATTTAAATACTATACTTTCACTTTCAACAAATCACTGTCAATTTCCCCTCATACCCATTTTCCAAAGCCGAGCAGGTGTTACTGCTACTTATGATCAGCACAGCAACCTACTGAGAGAGGTGAGTCAGAGGGAAGTAAAATTAAATATTTTCATTTCAACATTTGATGAGGATAATACTTCTGGGCAAATATGGCAATTGTACCAACATTTCATAGAATCATAAAATCCTAGTCCTCAGAAGAATCTTCCATAGCTCAAACAAAATAAGTATGTCAAACTTGCTATTTATTGTTGGGATATTAAATGACAAGGTTTTTCAAATTTTTAGATATAGTTATGGGAAAAGCTAGAATAAGAGGATGTATAGAAAAGCAAGAGACAGTGAAATAAAGGATAACATAGATGAACTAAAATTAGAGATACTCATTGTTAAGTAATCAAAGTAGATATTTCATCTAGTCTGCTAGAATTTTCAGGTAAGCTTTTAATGAAGGAGAGAACAAATCAGTCACAATTACAAGAGCATAAATATCTATGACTATTTTTACAGATATTGTGGGCAATTTAGTTATTATCTATCCCTCCCTTGACACAACTGAGGAAGTTGTTAGTAGATCACAATAAATTATGCACTGGTTTTAGCCATGATACAATAAATGCTAATTGGGATGTGCTGTGCACAGTTTTATAATGAAGGCTTATAAGGAGTTTTTAAAGCAACAATCTATCCTATCATAAGTTTTAAAAAGCTTCGCCTACTTAAAATTATATAGGTTTTTCAGGGTGTAAACTTTTGAAGTAATATTTTCCGAAAAATCAGCATTGCAGTCTTTTGCTTTCTTTACAGATGTCTTGAGCCCTACAATTACTTTCCCTTTCATCTTTCATTTCCACACTTGTGTTTGCATACACTATATATAAAAGTGAGCAAGAAAGTGGAGAGGTATTTTATTTGAAAATATGATTTTTACCCATCTCATAACTAATAAACTTGAAGCATCAAAATGTTTGAACAGAAAAGAACAATAAAGAGGAAGGAAAAAAGCTTTTATGGGAAGGTGATGGAGGTCATTTTGTAAACAGTTATCTGAGAACTAATCATGGGAAAGACCTTTTCTGTGATCTTTTTCAAATAAGCCACTTAATATTTTCACGTGTCAATTTCAACATATTTGCAAGTGCCACTCAGTCCTTCTTTCAGGTACTAACCAAGACTCAACTAAGGCTCCGCTGGGAACCACTGACTCCCTGATGACAGTGTAATCAGGGCTGCAGTGCAAACGTATCTGTTCTGATGTAAAGTGTTTCTTTCATATCCAGAGGTTATGAATTTGTGACAGTAATTGCTGGAATATTTATAAAAAGTAAACAAAGAGTTAGGGAAGGCATTTACTTATTCTTGCAACTAGCCAGTAAATTTTCAGAAAAACTTTTCTTCTAGGATTAATTATTATGACTTACTTCAAAGAAAACGTGCTTTGTAGGAGTCTAGTGACAACCCAGATAAGGACCTGTTATTTTCAATTTAGTTTCAAATTTTATTTAAATCTTTTTACTTTACTCCTTTGAAGAAACTACCTAATTACCATATTTCCTTTTAAGGTAAATGGCAGGATTTAGGACATTGTGTAATTTATAAGTTCAACTTACTAAAAAATAAGAGGGGCAGAAAATGTTTCCAGAGATAGTCATCCTTACTTTTTTTTTAAATTGATTAATTTATTTATTTGAGAGAGAGAGAGAACAAGAGTGGTGGGGAGGAGCAGAGGAAAAGGAAGAAGCAGACTCCCCGCTGAGCAGGGAGCCTGGGGAGGAGGGCTCCACCCCAAGACATCTTGGTAAGTCCCGAGATCATGACCTGAGTGGAAGGTAGACATATAACCCAGTGAGGCACCCCTGTCATTCTTGTTTATAACCAAGGATCATTTATTATAGAGGCATCAAAATATACCCTGGCTCCAAATTCCATGAACATTATCACCAAAGATTCATGATAGGTATCTTATTGGTTCTCTTTTAAAAAAAGTGTTTTCTGCAAAGCAAATTTAACATCTGATATCATTTGCCTCTAGGATTTTAATGGACAATTATTCTTAAAATGTTATAACAAATTATTCTTAGAACTATCCTTTTAAAAAATCACATGGGGGTTAGTCTGTGTATTAACAAGGGTATTTTACATGTCAGGATGTGTGCAGGACAATCCTGCATAGTACTGTGGCATAGGCTAACTATTAGCAGTGCTTTCTTTATCAAAGTGTTCTGGGTTGGGTAGAAAATTATACAGTAAACCTAGTAATAGCCAAAGATCAATTAGAATTCAGATAATTTCAAACTTTCTGTTCTTCAGTTCCTTTTTTTTTTTTTTTTTTTTTGTGACCCAAATAGGCGGAGTGAACTAAATATCCTTTTAGGGCTTTTGTATAATGTTAACATTCTGTGATTCTTCACTTTAGCTGAAGTGTAATTGGATGATTCAAGTAAAAGCTAATTTGGAGAATTTGACTTTTAGTTATACTGAATTTGTAAAACCAAGTTAAAAGGGAAGGTATACAAATTCTGTTCAGTACAAGTTAGTATTTTATATATCTATATATGTATGTATGTATATATATGTATACATGTATGTATTTAACTTGAAGTTTAATTTGAGAATATTTTAAAAGATTTTTGAATTGCCTTAAAGTAAGAACTTAGAAGAATTACCAAAAAAAAAAAAAAAATCCCACGAAAATAATTATTTGTATGAGACAAGTTCCTTTTTGGAATAAGAAATCAACTATATATATATATATATATATAAATAAAATATATTATATATATATATATATAAAAGAAAATAGTTTTGTGGAAAGAAGATGTATAATTCTTTACTATTAATTAGTCTAAGCTTGATGCTCTCCATAATAGATTTGTACAACATCGATATGGTATTATGAAGGAGAAACATTGAAGTTGAATTTTGTGTAGTAAAACTATACAAAAAGAACTACAGTCAGACCTGTAGATTATATTTTTGTATCTACACATACAATGTCATTCATACACAGGACACACAGATAGTATCATATAGACATGATGCATTTGTGTAGTTTTTTAAACATTTTCTTCGGTAAAATGTTATTTCCATAGCACTGAGTTTAAGTAAATACTTCATTTTTGAAATGTGTATGCATTTTTTTTTATAAAAAGATAGAGCTACCTGAGGTATTTCCTTGTTGTGTCACCTTTAGGACTTACTATTTGAAGTACTTCTTAGAAATTGCTATTCCACAGTGTCCAGAATTTTAAGTATTCCTTAAACACTTCTAAAACTGGATGTCAAGCCTTTCATAAATAGTGTATTGGGGGTGTGTAACATCAATATATATCCCACTTCCAATTTATAAAATACACTGAGTTCAGTAATCTCTAGAACCATACCTGTATTATCAACCACAAAAGTTCTGTTCAGTGTCAATAAAGTAAATATTTTTGTAAGAAACCTAGGCAGATCACTTTGGGAAAATCCGTTCACGGAATATATGTTAGAATAATTTGCTCCCAGAACATGACCTTAAGGCAGAATCTGCCAAAATATCTGACATTAATTCATTCATTCATCTATTTTTCTAACACTGTGATAATACCAAGTGGACATGAAAATGGGTTATCAAAATGGAAATCACCAATATGAAACACATAATCCAAAGTAGAGATGTTTTCTAAGGAATTAGTACAATTCTCAAAAATACATTCCTCCGCTTTTAGCATGTATTTTCCTATCTAGATACATTTCATGAAAGAAAAAAAAAAAGCTCCAAAAATCACTCGAAATTTTCATTTTTTCTTTTTTTAAGTAAATGTATTAACGTTGGGAATCAGCCATTTAGTCAAATCTGAGAGAGGGGAAAAAAATCCTATCAATAAACTCTATTTGTATTAAAGTTGGGAATCAGCCATTTAGTCAAATCAGAGAGAGGGGAAAAAAATCCTATCAATAAACTCTATTTCAGTATCTGTTCCTAAATGCCCACTGCATAAACCTCATGGTGAGCTCTGTTACTCATGTACATATTGTCTGGGGTCAAGAGAGAAAAACACTGAATGAGGCACAATTTAAAATCATTTAGTGATCAAAAAAGCAGAAATAAAGACTCTGACCTCCGACACCCTGAATATGGAAAAATAAGGCATTGGAATCATTTGACAGCTGATACTTCCTGGTAACCACAGGCCCTGAAAAGACAACTTAAAAGATAGTCGAACTTGCGTGTGCACGTGCCTCTGTGCGCCCGTGTGTCCACATGGATAAATAAAGTACTAACCTACTAGTTATCTCTTTTTACTCTCAGCCTGTCAAAAAAACCTGTCAGCTGCAAAGGCGATAAGGGGGGCAGTTTAAAGAAGATACCGGAGCCTTAAGCTTCTTAATGTGCCAAGAATCAATCCCATGAAAGCAAACAACTCGAGAAGGGGTTATATGTATTTAGGAGAGCTCTCGGCTCCCTGCGCTCCGCTGCAGCCCAGAGCCAGCGTTCAAGTTTTCTCACCCTAATGACCCCTGAAGCAGCCCTGAGGGATTGCAAAACAAGGCCGTTACACAAGGCAGCTTGCTAATTGAGAAGTTGATCGGGGGTAGAGAAATCCTGCTTTACCGCGTTAAGTGTCGAAATCAAGCATGACTAGATTGACGTCGCCAAATCACCGTCTGGAGGCCACTCCACGCCAGGAGCAGCAGGGCTTTTCACACCTGATAGGCCCTCACTCTATCTACATCAAGTCACATTAAGAAAGGAATGTATTACGGAACTGGAGCCCCGCCGAAGAGCATGACTCGGCTGCCTAATTGCTACTCCTCCTCCTCCGCTTCCCCCAAGAAGCACACCTGGCCTGCGGCTTACCTGCGGCTTACCTGCGCCCTGGGGCCAACCCGCCCGCTGCTCCGGACAGGTTAGCACCCAAACCCCGGCCGTAGAGGCAGACAGTAGGCTTGGAAATTTCCTATCACACCTCCCAAAAGCATTGGTGTAAACTACAGAACCCGCAGAACAGTGCTGGGATGCAGGGCTCTTTGATGCTTTCTTTTTTCCCCCTTTTCTCTCTCTCTCTCTCTCTTTTTTTTTTTTCCTCTCTCTCCTCCTTTCCCTCTTTTTTTTTTCTTTTCCAATGAAGTTGCAGATTCATGGTGTATGATCAGTGAAATGCCTGAAAACAGTGATTTAGACACCACCCCGTCTGCAGAAGAGAGGGGAGACCTTCTGCTTTTGAACTTTGAGTCCCCAGTCACGGATTTGATGCTCTCCAACCTAAAATCCCCTGTGACAGATGGCATAATAGATATTCCTGACAGCCCATACTGGCAGGCTGATATTACTTGGTATTTTTTTCCTACACTCTGTTTCTGACAGGTTCAAAGCACTTAACCAACAATGTGGCTTAGGTGGGGAGGTGCAGTGAGAACCTGAATTAGGACCCCCCCTTCTCCCACTTTTAAATTAAATTTATTTATTTATTTTACCACTTTTCAATTTTTTAATTAAATTTTTTAAAGATTATTTATTTATTCATGAGAGACACAGAAAGAGAGGCTGAGACATAGGCAGAGGGAGAAGCAGACTCTTCACGGGGAGCCTGATGAGGGACTTCATCCCAGGACCCCGGGATCTTGACCTGAGTGGAAGGCAGATGCTCAATTACAAAGCCAGCCAGGCATCCCCTACTTTTTGATTTTAAACCTCAGTTTTCTTACTGAGTCAATGGAGTTAATTTCAATCTGTCCTTCATTAACTACAGGGCACGTGGGGAAATAGCTAGCTTTCTTTCCAACTGCAAAGATTTTTTTTGGGGGGGGCTTAAAAAATCATTCTTACATAAATCTGTACTATTAAAAATTAACCTTATATTTATTTGTGAGGTGCTAGGTGACAGTCAGTCATTTTATAGGGGAAACTGAGGCACAGAGGAACAGTGACTCACCTCAGATCTTACAGTCAATTTTAATAGCAGGGATGGAAACCTGGAAGTCTATGTTTTCTGATACCCAGACTGGTGATCACTCCATATCAGACTTTTTGCCCCTAATCCAAGTATGATGGATAAAATAGTGTGATAAATTGATAATGAGAGAAACAAACAAACAACAAACATACAAGGGGAAAAGGTATTTTCTTACCTTGCAAAGGATGATAGGGCAATCCACTGTATTCTACACTTGAGTGCTGACTCCAAGGTATAATCTAAACTTATGATATTTGCAATGCATTTATAAAAAGCTCAACATTCTCTTTTAGAGATTAAAATTAGTAAACAAACCCAGAAGAATAAAACCCCACTAAAATGGAGGCTTTATTAATTTTAGAAACCACAAACATAAGATCAGTTTCTACACACTAAAGACAATACTATCCACAAAAGAATTTTTAATGGAAAAAGCAACTAAAAGCCGAACTCCTCTCTGAAAATAATACCACATCAAAAAAAAAAAAAAATACCTCATCAAATGCGACAAATCAGTCAAAAGATTTTCCTGTACTTACATTGCAAAGAAACATCTCAAATCAACATCAGTATGATATCTGGCCAATTATGTAGGGGCTTAGCATGTAAGGTTGAATGTATATTCAGCCCTGGCTTTGTACCTGACACCGTTTTAAGCATTTTAAATAGGTTGTCTCATTAATCCTCACAACCGAATTCACAGGTGGCAGTTTATTCCCCCATTTTAAGGATGAGGAAAATGAAGCAATTAGAATTATGTCACATGCCCAGGGTTGCATGGATTTAATGGGAGAGGTGAACACCACAGATCCCTGGTCTGGCCTCATAGAACAGAAGGAACCTCAGAGGCAATTTACTACTTCTTAAAAGATCCCTTTTTACTTCCTGACCTCTCAGAAGTGCTTATGCTTAAAGCCAAATTCTGTTTTTCTAGACCTTCCTCTCTCTGGGGCCTTACAGGACAAGTCTAGATCTCTTTACACAGAACATTCCTCTCTTCTGCAGACTACATAGCCACACCCCTTCATGTTTGATGCTGACATGTCAGGACAATCTCTAAGTCCCTTAAACCAGAGGTCTCAAATTCAGCTTTGACCGATCCTCACCCCCCCAAACCCTCAATGTCAATCCTGCCAGTTCTCTCTCTTTAATGCTATATGGACATGTCCCTTTTTTCTTCAATCTCAGTGACCCATCTCTAGCATGCATCATTTCTCCCCTGGACTCACACTATGACCTCCTAGCTGACCATCTTTTCTACCAGCCTTCCCTGCCCTGTTCTTCACTCTCCATGCTACAGCCAGTTACTGTTTTATGTAACACAGATCTAATGTGTTGCTTCTGCCTATAGCCCTCCCTAGCTCCCCACTGCATGAAGGATAAAGGCATGATGGTATGAAAGGACCAACCCATCTGGCCCCAGTCTTCCTTTCTCTCTTCTCTTCCACAACTGTGCCTCATCCCCAACATGCTCTCTTCTTTTTCAATTCACCATCTTTTTTCATGCCTGATAACCTACCAGTCCTGAGTGTTAAGTCCTTACTACCTCTATTCTTCCTGGCTAACCCACTACTCCTTTGCCATATTCAGCTCCAATGTCACCCTCTAATTGCCCTGAGGCAAAATGAATAACACCTTCCTTTGGATATTGAGCCACTTGTTTTCATATACTATATGCACCTCACAACATTTGTGCCAGCTTCTGTTCCTGTCTCTTCCTTGCTAGATAGTAAGCTCCTTGGTGCCATGCACTCCCCTTGACCTAACATGTGTCTTATTCATATGCCCTGACATTACTGAACTACATAGCAGGGACATAACTGGAAATTAGCATTCTTTCCTTGTCAACTAATTAGATTGCATATAGGAATTTTACTTCTACCAGCTATTTTTAAAATCCCATTTTGAGCTCAGTGTACAATGGATATAACACCTCTAGACAGAAGTCAAAGATAAATTATTTAGAAGCTGTTACAAGGATCAGACCACATTCCCCATGTTCTTCCTTCAACTTATAGAAATAACCTAATAAGGACAAAGCTATACTGAGTGAGGCTACACCAGCCCCATGTTAGGCAACATCATCATCTACTTTCTGAAACTTGGCACAAATTAGGTCTCTCTTTAATCTGTTCAATGACTAACAATGGCTCCACATTACTCACATAATAATATTCATTTTGCCCCATATGCTTCTCCAGACCAATTCTGTAGGACCACAATTCTCTCTTTCTTATAAATGAGCCACCTAATTAGAGCTACCAGACTTAGGATTCCCAAATATTGCATGGAGCATACTTATATTTTAGAAAATTACCCCTTACCTGAAATTTAAGTTTAACTGAGGATCCTGTTTTTTTTGTTTTTTTTGTTTTTTTTTCCCTAGCAGCTCTACACTTAATTTGACCAGCCCATTTGCCTTACTGTTGACAATGGTCTCCAGTGCCAAGTAGGCAGTAGGTAGCTACTTACAGCTGAAATGTATTTTCTGCTCATCTCTCACGCCAATCTCTCCTCCTTCCAGAAGTCTTCTCTGAAGTCTTATGATTAATTGAACTTATAGGAAATATTAAGAAAATATAGAAAATATTAACTACCTTAAGCGACAGTACTGCAATTTTCTCAAATTCCTGGCCATTTAGGGGATTCTAAGAAAACTTATTTTTCTTCAAAGAGTCACATAAACTACTGAAGTTTGAAAAACTACTGTTTTACTTAGTTCATTTGAACAATATATATTCAAAATAATTTCCCACCTCTTCATTGTTAAATGAGTTGGGGGGAAGAGGGGAGGAGTTGGGTAGAAAGGAGGATAGGAAGGAGAAGGGAAAAAGTAATGCTCTCTTTGGTACAGACCTATCTCAGTCTGGCCCAGGCTCAGGTCTGACTCGAAAAATTTCAAAGCACTACAGTAATCACATTAATTCACGAAAAGAATGTATTCAAGAAGAAATAATTCAGAGTTCTGTACTTAATAAAGTCTCAATTTGAAATAAAAAGCAAAAAAGTCTTTTATTCCAATGAAATATATTGCATTGTTAAGGTCTAGTATATTACACTTATACACACTCTTGACAGAATATATCATTGCAAATAGGTGACCTTTTCCAACCCAAACACTCTCTAGAGCCCAGTTTTTAAAAAAGGCATTGATTACAAAGGTCATAAACTTCCATAGGGATTTTTCTTAAAGAGAACAAAATGTCTTTTCAAGCATTAAATTATATATATATATATATATATATATATGTATGTATTTTATATATATATTCCCTTACATACACATTATTAATATATTTAGGGGAACCATTATGAAATGGCTTGGCTGTTTTCCAACAGGCTTAGGAAACCAAGAATAAAGAATTGCCTAAATATCTCTACTCATTCACAAAATTATCGCTAGAAAGACAGTGGGTATGGTTCACAGGGAACTGTTTCATGAGCCTCAGAACAGAATTAGAATTGAGTGTGTCTGATACTACTGATAAGAACCAAGGTTCCTGGTAGGTACTTCACACCCTCCCAGGTTTATATTTAAATGACTGATAGTTGAGTAATGGTATACAGGTAACTTAAGAAGATAATGCAGATGTGTAAGAGAATAGCTCCCTCTGTTCATACTGGCAGCAGTCTGCCTTACGATGATCTATGATCACTGCACACTAAAGCATAGCCGGGGAGAATGGGCTTTGGAGGCACCCTGTCTAAATCTGAATCCCAGCTCCACCACTTTGCACCTTGGGAACTTTGGCTACATAATTTAATCATCTCGTGCTTCAGTGTCTCTAAGAGAAGCAAAATAATGTTCCCAAAGACTAAATGAGATTACATCTGTAAAACGCCGCTTAGCATAGTTCCTAGCTCAAGGAAAATACTTCATAAATAGTACTAAATTATAAGATACATAAAGGCAAAGATTTTTGTCTGCCCTTCTCACTGCTATGGCTCCAGTCTTTGAAACAGTAACTGGAAGACAGTAGATCCTAAAAAAATATTTGCTATCATCTGAGTCTCACTTATGTTGATTTCATTTTGCGATGTTAAACAAATCCTCATAATTCCATTGCTATGATAACAGATCTCCATCCAGCTGAAATTTTTTCTGTATTTATCCAGTAAGTGTAAACAGAAAAATAGAGGACAATCTTTCTTCTTTTTCGTAGTTTTCCTTTAAAAATATTTCTCATATGAATGCTGGAATCTGCAACCTATGTATTTTTAAGCTTTTTTTTTTTTTTTTTTTTCAATTCAATGAATGTCTTCCCTTCTCCTTGTCTAAGGAGTCACTTTTTGGTATAAAGTAAAACTACAAATTTTCTTTATTTTGTCTTTTATTTAGCTACTCTGTCAAATTTTCTTATTTATTCTTAAGTTTTCCCAATTATCTACAAGGAACATAATTTGTTTTTTTTTTAAATATTTATAATGATTATTTCACTTTCTATCTTGTTACTAATTAGCTAGAACCTTTAAAGTAACATTGAAGAAAAGTGACAATAATGGACATCCTTGGCTTTTTCCTGATTTTAATGGAAATGACTTCAATATTCAATTGTTTTGTGTTTGCTATTAGGTTTCAGTAAATACTCTGAATTTATTTAAGTGCTTTCCTTCCTATTTCTCTTTAGCTAGAAGTTTGGAATGGTGCTGAATTTCATCTGTTGACTTTTTGTCATGTGTTGCTTTAGCCATGCTGTTTCCGTTTTAGTTTGATAATGTAATGATTTGGGTTGAAGCATGTCCTCACATTCTAGAAATAATCATACCTGTTCATCCCTTGCATCTAGAAATAATCTTACCTGTTCCTAGTGTTTTATTCATTACACACTGACAGACTAGTTGTTAATACCTTTCAAGTTTTCAAATCTGTAATCATAAATAAAGTTAGTTTCTATATATTTTAATATTCTCTTTATCAAGGGAAGGCACTATATTAGCATTATGTTAATTTTGTATAAGTTGAGTTTTAGATATTCTGAGCTTGCGTTTCCTATATAACATTCAATTACAGATGCCAAGTAAGTTGCTAGACATACATGGCTAAAGCCTGGTGGAGAATGGCAACTAGGTGCAGATTTAAGCACCATTGCAATATGAGCAGGAATTACAACCATGAAGACAGACATATCCTAGAAAAAAGAAGTTATAGCTCAATATGATTAGTCTTCCTTCACTCTTATAAGTGTTGGTGGGGATGAGATACCCAGAAAAATTCTGAACTGTGCAGGATCATGGCATGCCAGATACTAGAAAGCTTTTATTTTTATTTATTTATTTGAGAAACAGAGAGAGAGAGGGAAGCAGGGAGGCAGAGCACTAATGGGGGGAGGAGTAGAGGGAGAGGGAGAAGCAGACTCCTGGCTGAGCAGGGAGCCCAAAATGAGGCTTAATCCCAATCCTGGGACCCCAGGATCATGACCTGAGCTGAAGGCAGACACTTAATGGACTGAGCCACCCTGCACCCCAATAGAAAGCTTTTGAAAAAGGCTGATCGACACTATTAAAAGATAAAAGAAAATATAAGATGATCCTTGAGAAAATATCCACTGGTTTTAGCAGTTGACATCAGAGACAGGAATTTCAGTAAAGGTAGAAGCCAGATGGTGGATGACCCACAACAGGGTTGAGGGAGTTTAGATGGTGAGGACAGATTACACTTTAAAAAAATTTGGACAATAAAGGAATTGGATAATAACAACATATATTCAGGAGAAAGATTTTTCCTCAGAATGGGAAAGTGTATAGTATATTCATGTGTCAAGTGCCAAGATTTTCTAGAAGATACTAAAGATAACAAAGAAAAAAGAGATACTTCTTATAAGGAAGACTCACGGGATATTGAAAAGAATGGAGCTCAAGGCCATGGGATTGGTCTTTAAAAGGAACAAGGAGACCTCATCCACAAAGGTGAGAGAAAATAACTTAAAAATAAATGGAAAAGTAGATGAAATGTAAATAGTGGCAAGAAGCTGATTCATTTCAAGCCATAGGCTTCATTTTCGAAGGAGGCAGCAAAGGCGTCTGAGGAGAATGAGGAGACAGGACAGCTGTCCAAAGAAAGGGCCTGAAGGGGAGCTATGAATGTTCAGCAGAGCTTCAGAAGGTCATGGACAAGGATGGTGGCCAAGGACAAACAAATGATTTCATCCTAGAGACCAGGTGAGGGGGAAACCAATTATTTGTGGAAGTATCAATCTGTATTCTATTTGTTTCAGCAATCCTGGACCACGCTAGCGGAATGGAAAAAAAAAAAAAAGTGCTATACCAACGCCAAGGTGCCAGACTAGAGCCTTGCTGAGACTGTACTAGAAGGACAGGCATAGTAGAAGAGGATGGAAAGGAGGATTAAATGATCATCAGTGGGATTCAGTGCTGGGCAGGGAAGGACAGAAGTCTGATAGATTTGAACAAATCAGGAGAAAAAGACATATTGGAAGAGCAGAATGTCTGAAATCAAAAAGCAGTTGTATTGCAAGTGAGACAAGATGCAATTCTGGAGTTTAAGTATTTCTGAGATGGAATGTTTTTCTTTAAGGCAAGAGTGTGATCCTGGAAATAGAGGGCTGATGTTCATTCAGTAATAGGGTTACAGAAGTTTGAATAAGTTAGGGCTAGGTCTCAGATGGATCAGCGACATACTTTTAAAATCTCCCCAAATTATAGCAAGAAAGAAATGACAGGAGTAAGAGAAACTCACTCCTAGGCAACAGGTAGTGTAACCAGACTGTATGCAATTTTTTTTTGAGGATGTATTTTTATTAACGAGTAGAGATGGTCGTGTATATCCAAGATAATGCCAGCTTTTCCCTCTTGGCTTCCTGAAATGTGGTATTTCAGTAAGGGGTCCTGTGCCCTATTGACAGCTGAAAGGAAACCACCCACCTAAAGGAGAGGCAGGTATCAGGTAAAGCAATAGATGAAACTCAGTGAAGACAATGCTTTGATGGAAAAATGATCTTGCTAAAGATTGTGGACATGGAAAAGATTATTGATGGTGACATGAGGTTTCCAGAGGACTCAGCAGAAAAATGTTGAATCAAGGTGATGGTAGAAATATCCAGCAAATGAGAGAAAGAATGGGAATGAGAGGATTAGAATTCATGTTGGTAGGTGACAGGGTGGTGGTAGTGAGTCTCCCTTGCATTTGGTGATGAGTAACTACAGGGTTGAATTACAGGGCCTATTTAGAAGTAGATGGCCTCAAATAACTCTGGCACAATAAGGGTTCCAGAACATATCTTGCTCAATCTCAGGGAAACTGTAATGGCCACGGGGTTCAGGAAGAGGCCAAAGAGCTCTTTTCTCAGGAGAGGCTGCCTCCCACTTTACAGAGCAGTTATTTCTCCACTATAGTTCCTCCATCCCGGTTATTTAAACTATTTCACTTCAGTGATGTCAAAAATCATCCTCACATGAAATATACAGCTCCAGCTATAATAAAAGTATGGTAAGAGAACATAAAGGTCTGGAGAATATATTAACATATGCAGTTCTGAGCAGTTGTTAGAAAGTAAATTTGGATTTGAGCTTCCCAGAAGACAAAGAAAAGAGGGAAAATGTAAATAATATAGGATTCACAGGGCCCAAGAAAAACACCATTTGATCAGTTAGAGTCCCAGAAACTTTTCATACTCTAAGACGGAGAGAAATTTCAAGAGTGAGTCTGCAGGACATTGTGTGGTACAGTATATACAACCCACAATACGATCCCTAAGACACTGAAAATTTTGCAGCTATTTATTAAAATTCTTCAATGCAGGATAATGGCAAAACCCTGATGAATCCTATGAAGAATTCTAAGGTGTCAAAGGCAAGCATGTAACTCTCTGGAATGATCCAAAGGACATATTTTAAAACTATCAGAAGAAATAACTTAACAATCAGTTTTTCGGGTAATCCACCAAAGATACTATTTTATTTTGACAACTTAAAAAAAATGAGAATTGAAAAAAGCATTTGAAGTTGTAACCCTTAGTAAGAATATAGAGTATGAAGATACCATGATATAAGAAAGCATACCTATGGAATTGAAGAAATTGAACTGAAACACACATGTGGATGGAAAGCCTCTACATGACTATGGCAAACAGAGCCAAGGGTCACAATCTTCCTCAGCAAGCATTTCTGGGTTTTCTCCAACACAGCTGAGTCACAGAGGCCCTCCATAATGTATTTGGACAAATTTCACAATAATCATTAGCTTCCATATTCATAGAAAAGTCTGTTGTATAATATTTCAGATTCGAGCCAATTGAATTCTGGAGGACATCTGCAAAAACACTGTATTTTGTCTTCAGACATCCTTTCTTAGCCAGATAAATGCCTCCCAAAGGCCCAATCCTAGGTGTGGCACAAGGACTATACCACCAGGGTACAGAATGCAAGGTACACATCTTCGATTCTGCATAGCAGTGAAAGATGTTTTTCTATTTCCCTGATACCCAAGTTAAGCTCCTTGAAGCTCAGATTATTTATTGCATTACTTTTGTAACCTTTCTCCCAAAGGAACATGTAATCCGTACACAGTTGGCATCAAATATTACTGGATGGTAGATTTGTTTTTAAAATGGTAAAATTAGATAATACATCTCATCTAAATTCATGGAATTTTCTTCCCTAATAATAGAGCCATGTGATAGCTTAAAAAACACATGCTCTATCATCATTCAGTGGCAGTTTATTCATTAGAACATTCTGCACTCTTCTGAAATTCAGCATATTTCATCACATCTCATATTTGGTTATTTTCTTTCTCAAAAAGCCTTGTTACAAATCCAATGCGTTTAGCTACCAAACTATGTCCATAAGGGTCCCTGGACAATAGCTTACATTTTAAATTGTAGTAATTGTGGGTGCCGCTGACCTGTCAATCTCAAATATATTTATAAGCTGCACACACAAAAATGAAATGAACAAAGTGAGTCAGATTAACCAGCTCTGACTACACATTTTAAGAAAATCACTGGGTGTGCCTAGGATCCAATGCTAACAATTTGTTACGCATCACAGTGTTACAGCTTTCTAAATGGTAAGTAACTGTTTAAAAATTCCGAAGCATTCTTAAAATGTTTCACTTAAACATTTCTGCAATAAAATCTTATTGAACTGTTGCTTTCATTAATTTTCTACAGACTAGAGAGCAAGGAATTCAAGTTCGATTTTTTTTTTCTTTTAACTTTGCCTACTACCAGCAAATAAACTGTGCCTCTTTTTTAAATAAACCCCTGGCCTTGAGTTTTGGCCTCTTAATAGTAGCCTACATGGTTGACTACCCTTGGTGTTAAATTTTCTTAAATTGTATTTCTGTCAGTGTATCATTTTTTTAAGCAATGGACCCTATAATAGCAAGCACTGGTCTGTCAGGAGTGCATTTTAACAGCACGACACAAGTATTTTTCACTACAGGAGACAAACAATGATATGTATTACATGCAGTAAACACTGCCTTTGGTACATAGGGTTCTCTTAGCATTTATCTGTCTAAAATCTCACTGTGTCCTGAATAGGGGGGTGCGGGGGAGGGGGGGGAAACCCTGCCTCATATTAATGTTGCCAGTGGCTACAGTGCAGCATTAGAAAGAGTCCACTGCCTTGGCACATTTCTCATGAAATAAAACCTTGATTTAATATTTAAAGAACAGAGCAAGGCATATTAGCTCATGCTTACAGAGTCCTTTTCTTTCAACAACTACCACATCTTTCTTTTACAACTCTTTCCCCAAGTATCCATACTTCCCCCTTCTTAGTTACTGAGTATCACTCCCAAACAACTTTCAATCAAGCTTAAAAGGCTTTTAAGAAATAACAGCACTCTCCAAATTGGGCGTGCATAAATCTCAGGGATGCTTAAACAATTATCGGCATTTCTATTTATTGTATATCCTATCCTTAAAAGAGTTTTTCTAATTGAGAGAATGTGCAATGGAGTATTTACAGTTTGTAAATATACATTGAGGTGTATACTTAAACTTCATTAGGAATAAAGGTACATCGTCAAAATGTTTAGAGAGCACTGTGAAAAAGAACCTCAGAAGATACTGGAATTCTGTTGTCCTTGCCACCTGAGGAAAAAGGTGCCAAAATTAGCTATGTGGGAAACCCAAAGCAAGCTGAAATTTCATACATCATGTTTCCCTATGGGATATTCAATGTAATGCTTCACAAGGGCCATGGAACTTTCACATGGTAACCAACATGTGGAGAACGTGGGGATGTCAGATATTTCAGAAACCTCTCATGTCAGGCACAGGGAAAACTGCGAGTTCCATAATCCTGCCAATAATTCCAATTCATCTTAATTTATGTAAAATATACTGTAACCTTAATTTAACAAGTTCAGTAATCTCCACCGTGAAATATTTTTTCCCATACAGCTTCAGGCACACATGACATTTCAGCATTTCTTCATCCCTCTTCTTTGTCAATGAAAAGTTGATATAACACCTTATAACAGTAGTAGCTTTTCATATTCTTAATTACTAATCACTCTTAAAAACATATCTTAATCCATTTCTTTAACCTTCTCCTAACATTTAATTTTCCAACTATCTTCTTTTTTTTTTTTTTTAAGATTTTTAATTTATTTAATAGAGAGAGGGAGAGAGAGAACAAGCAGGGGGAGTGGCAGGCAGAGGGAGAAGGAGAAGCAGGCTCCTCACTGATCAGGGAGCCCGATCCCAGGATTCTGGGATCATGACCTGAGCCAAAGGCAGACTCTCAACCAACTGAGCCACCTACATGCTCCTAATTTTCCAATTATCATCATAACTCAGTGCTATTCTTTCTTCATAAGAACAGAAACTCACATTGGAGGGTCCATCAGTGTGTTCAAATCTTTCCCTATGGTATTTCCTTGATACGCTCTGACAGTTTTATGAATATGTCTCTTACTCCTATTTACAAATGAATAAACTGAGGCTAGGAGAGGTTGAGTAACTCACCTAGGAATATACAGCTGGGATGTAGCAGAATAGGGAAGATTTCAAATCTGGACTCAGCACCATTATGCTACTTGATATGCCTCTAAAAGCTAAGGATAAGCTACCTCACCTAGTTTGGGAGACACTTAGCAAATTGAAAAGAACTGGTGTGACTTTTATCTTTTTATAAAGTGATACAGAAGGTAAGCAGATGAATGCATCATAATAGAAACAGATGACTAATTTGCCATTAATGATAGTTGGGGGGGAGAGGCAACACCCAATGTGGTAGAACAATAAGAAATACCAATAAAATGATTTAAAATACACTGGCTGTGTTAAAATGAATGTAAGATAAGCTCATGACTTTAGAATCACTATAAAAACTGACTTGTGGTTAAAAATGAAAGGCTCTGTTTACCATCCAGCAGATAAATCCTCAAAGGAAAATCAAAAAAAATTTTTCAATTTAAATCTCCTGAACATGTGTAACTTTTTCTCAAGTCACTGTAGAAATCTATCATTGATCAAGAACACAAGTCATTTAACACCTTTAGCCAAAAAAGCAAGTGGTTTCTATTGCAAAGATAATTACTAGTTTAATAACTACTCTTACCAAGATTATTTAAATACCAAGCCAACTGTCAGGTCAAGATCAAGCAACTTTTCCTTAATATCAAGCTCAAATTGATGCACTCTGGTAGGTGAGAATCACAAAATGGTTAGAAATACAGGTCTTCAACTCAACCAGGATAAGATGGTAGGTAGTACAGACGTCCCAGCTACAAAAAAAAAAAAAGAAGCAGAATAGGAGGGCCACTAGAAATTGTAACAAAAGGAAGCACTCAGGATGTACACAGTGACAGCAGAAATTAAAACTTGTAAAGCCATTTGGCCACCACCTATCTTCTCCTTGCTGTCTGAAAAGTACATTTTGGATTTCTACGTGATGAAGTATAGATGGCCTGCCCACTGTTTTAAGATTTTATTTTTTTTAATTTTTATTTATTTATGATAGTCACAGAGAGAGAGAGAGAGGCAGAGACACAGGCAGAGGGAGAAGCAGGCTCCATGCACCGGGAGCCCGACGTGGGACTCGATCCCGGGTCTCCAGGATCGCGCCCTCGGCCAAAGGCAGGCGCCAAACCGCTGCGCCACCCAGGGATCCCCTGGCCACTGTTTTAAAAACTCACCCACTCAAGCTATGCCTCTGAAAGATTTTAAGGCACATTAGGACAGCTTCTCAGCCAATACTCATGATGGATCCCAGCCCATTTTATAAATATAAATACAGGCCCAAGCACTTTGATTTGTATTTAAATTTTAAACTATTTTTTTTCATTTTTAAAAGACAGTTTGTACATACATATCCCACTCTCACAGAAATGCATATTAATCTTTTAGTTTTGAAGATTAATCCTTAGCTCTTCTTGATGTGAAACTAAAATTAGTGAACTGGGGTATAGGTTAGGAATGGGAAATATGAGTATAAACAGAACACTTATGTAACATTTGCCCCATCTCATCAAGAATATGATTAAGTAAGTTGTTTTAAATAACAATAGGACTTTGATGCATTTTCTCTCAATGCTGGGTTTGGAAACATTTATAATAACTAGAGTAAATATGTTATTTTAAATATTTATACTAGAAAATAATTTAATAAGGCTTGGCTTTTCTTTTCTTTTTTTTTTTTTTTTTTTGGCCTGACTTTTAAAATAATAAAAGTAATCACCCTTCAAAGAACCTTTGAAAAATCCACATCTTTGCAATTTTTATTACCTAAGTATTCACCAAATATGAATTATACTACAATCAGGGAAGAGCTTAAAAAAATAAATAAATATAAAATAATAAAAAAAAAATCAGGGAAGAGCTTAACAACATCTTTGGCCATGGTGTTATACCCATGCATGCTATGTTGGCAGCCTTAGCTCATCAATATGGACATTCCTTTGTAGTTCCCCTTGAAATACTACAATGTATAAATTGTCCTGATGAAGTCTGTAATCCCAAATGGAACTCATTCTGTAACAGCCTATCTGAATAGGCTTCACAGAAATTCTCAAATGGAGGTATTATCACTTCCTTATGGAACATTTAGGGAAGTATAGGAGCATCTTGATTGTAACAGTAACACAGAATACCACAGGACCACATAATGGTTGCTTCTAATCCTTGTCTCTTCTGCTTTTATTCTTTCCAACCATATTAACATCCTTAGTGCTCCTTAAACACATCAGAAAAGCTTCCATTTGCAAGGACTTGGTATGGGCTGATCTCTGTGCCTGGAATGTCCTTCATATACAACCCTGTGGCTGGCTCCTTTACCTTCTTAGTTTTTTACTCAAGTCACCACCTCAACAAGAACAATGGTGAATGAGAAAATGGAGACCAGTGATGCTAAGCATTTTATAAGGAGTGTCAATTGTATCTCTGTTGATTGTACTGATTTCTGTAGTAAGAGAAGAAAACAATGCAAGCTGCATGAAGGTTACAGAGCTAAGTCAATCTTACCCTCCATCCAAAATATAACTATGAAGTTCAAAGCTTAGTTTCTGTAATAGGACTACTGGCTTACATAAGGATCTTTACAGAGCCCAATATTTACATATTATTCATAACTTCTCTTCCTCAAAAACTTTCTAATCTCTTCTGAGTATACCTCTTCTCATTCTCTATATTGCTTTGTTGGGACATAACTAGGCTAAAACTCTAAATATTTTACTTAGTTATTTGACAATAGTGACTCTATCCATTGTAGAAAATTTGAAAAATAATTTGCCCTTAAGTTCTTCCCAAATTTCTCCTACTGTCTACCTTATCCTTTACTCAGTAAAATATTAATAACTTGATGTTTGTACATTATATAAAATCAATTAGAAATATAATATCCCACATTAATTATTTATAGGAATGAAGTATTGGCACTCAAATATTTGTTAAGTAACGAAATTGTTTCTTTTTTTTAATTGTTAGAGAGATAGTAAAGCATGTAATCACAAATATAAACTCCATACTACCCACTGAGCAAGGATGTGCTGTGGAAAGAAGGATTCTTATAGCTCAGAAACTTTCCAATCTTTTTTTGTAATAAATAGTCACAGAAAATACTAGTTTATAAGTTTTAAGGCAATTGAATAACTTATAATTTTTTGGATCTTCCAAAGCACAAATGATTTCTCAGTGGAAATTCACATGCAAAACTTATAGGCTTTAAGATCATGTTCACAATATAGTTGAACTTCTCACCTATAAAATACAAATAAACCTGCCCACTGGAACTAATATTCATACTTCACATGACAGTTATGACTGCTTTTTCTATTCACCTTACTCCCTCCCCATTCATTCAAGCAAACAAACAAACAAACAAAACAAACAAACAAAAAACAGGTACTAATCACTCATCTCACCCAGTCTAATATGTAGCTATTGGTCAGAATATATTTTTATTGAGTAGTTGGTAAATACAAAATAAGCATCATGTTTAATGCCATAGGTTTTTGAAGTGTAACAGCCCTGCACCTGCTATGTTGAGGGAAAGGTGAGCCATCTATTAAGGGACATTGCTTAAACGATTTTGAAATGTTGTAAAAACAAGAGAACAAAATAATTTCAAGAATAGTATGCACCTCCCAGAATTTTATAATCAAAACATAGCATTGTTTTTAAAAGTTTTAGAACATGAGAATAAACTAGCAAGTCCAAGATGTTCTTTTTTCTCTTGAAATTGCCTGTTGGGATCCCACATCATAAAGGAGATGGGAATTTATTTTTTCTCAGTGGTATTTAGATTACTACACAGCACTAGCATTAGCACATTTTATGAAGTTTCCTTCCCCTTTACTAGTCCTTGTCATATTTGATATTTATGTTTACTAAAACTGATTTTCTATTTTTATTAGTAGGATGGGTTTAATGTAGATGACGCTTTACTGCATTAGTAATAACAATTTTATTTAAATATGGCTTTGTTGTACTCCTCTGCAAATAATCTTTGAATTCCTAAGAGTCTTTTATTTTCCCTGTAGCCCAGTTGGAGAGTTTTTAATATTAAATTGAATCATAACAACACATGCTGGTTAGAGTCTAACTTAATACACGCAGCTTAATGTTAATTTTCCAACTTCAAATCAGAGATCTGACTATTCCAAGATGATTATTTATCTCAAGTGTGATTTTTGCATCATAAAAACTGGCGCTACAAAGGAAACAAATTTAGCAAAAGATTTAGAATCTTTACATAACTATAAAAATATTATTGAGACTTATTGAGACAAAAAAAAGTCTATCAAGAAGTTAGGGTAGTATAGGGAGGAGGCAAAAGGCACAGATGAATGCACAGGTGACTGATGTGTTTAGTTTGTGAATATAGTAAATATGTTGATGAGTATAATAAAAGGGTATGCTTAGGTCCTAATTCCTTTAGAGGAAAGTTATCATTAATATCAGTAATCAGGGGCAAAAAGCCTCCATGAGCATAAGATATTGCTTTGAAGTAAGAAATAAAAAATCTAAATGCCACACTTCTTGCTTCACAATGTAAATTTCCACTTCAAAATAAATTTCTTATAAATAGCTTGAAAAAGAAAATATATGGTTTGATCATTAAAACAAGTATGCTATGATGGTAGAAACAGATATAGAATAGAACTGAGAGAAAACAGAATTGAGTGATAAAGATCACAAGGGAGTGTATTTAGGCATCCTACACTATTATAAAACTTGTCCTTCCTCTTAGGATAGTGAACATCCTATAAGATTAAGTCAGTGCTATAGTTACAATACCAAGAAATTAGCTGGCACCAAGTAGCTAATTTTATAAGTTTCAAAGCCTGTCAAACTATGGTGATCCGGTGAAAGTCAATCATGACAAAAGTTAATGTTCATTCTAAGGTCATATGGATTCTACTATCTGTATGTGCAGCATGCATATACATACCTACACCTCTTTAATGCTTAACGGGGAAATTCAGCTTCTCTGTAGGAACAATCACTTATATAAGCCAATAAATATTAAAATGAAAGAAAAATGCCTTTTTGGAGAAACGTGGCTAATACAAATGTTGTTTAAAAAATATCTGGTCAATTGAACAGAAAGAATATTGCTGTATTCATTTTTGCTTTCCTTGGTTTCAAGATCTTGTCCTGCATTTATAATTCTTATGCTGATTAAAGTGAGAACTGTGAGTTAATTTTTTTTTTGGAAGACAGGATGAGGTTGCGGTATATAATTTTGAGTAACAGAAGCCATTCTCATAGGAATAGGAAAATGTTTTCAAACCAAATGCAAAAAGAAGATTTCAATGCCTCACAGGGTAATGAAGGAAAATATAATGGTTGCTTAAGGTTGGTGCAATTCTTTTAGGATATATAATTTTTATGTGAGGCAAAAAACTGAACTACATAATACATTTCTACAATGCATATATTCATCAAAACCATTTACAAAATTACCACTTTCAGCATGTTTTTAAAATGAGATTCCTTAATAAATTATGTTTATGCAGTCAAAACACAACATTAAAATTTATTATTAGTCACTTAATGGAAGTTAATGGTGAGTTTATAAATGAAGTCCTGGCTTACTTTGATATACTCTAAAAGCAACCAAAAATAGAGATTCTTTCCCAGAGTTCTATGTATTTTAAAGTGCCAAATAAGCAATTTTAGCAATTCTCAAATGTAGTTCTTCCAGATGCATTTAATCCTAAATATACTTGTAGAAACAGAATATTTTTCTGCTAAGTCAGGTATGTCTAACTTATCCATCTTATGTGTAAAAACTATCCTGACTGAAGTATTCCAAGCTATATAAAAAGATTTTTTAAAAAACAGTAAAAATATAGAAACAGTGTGAAGTTTTTTCTTATTTTCAATATTCTGGAGGGAAGTATTTTCAGTGAAAATATCTCATCTATAAAACAAGCCAAAACAAGAGTCACAAAACCAAAATAATTCATTCTGTTAAATACTCATTCACTGAAAATGGATGCATTACAGAATAATGATAGAGAGATATTGTGGATAAATTTATAGATGAGAAATTCTATATGTAGATGAAATATTTTTAACAGAGATTGCTGCAAAAGGGCTGTTGCTTAGAAAGCCCACCAATCTTTCCTAAAATGAGGGGCACTCTCTCAAAGTATTGGACAAAACAAAATTATCACTCCTGATTTGTGCCGGTTCTTGAATAGTATGCAGTCTAAAATGTTTGAACTAAAACTCAATAATGCTTTCCTATGAAAGACAAAAAAATGGACTTAAAATTACAACTTCTTATAAAGCTATGAATAAGGAAAGATCATTTACAAGGAACGTAACACTATTTTTTAGCAGAGTCTAATATATACACATATGCTAAAATATTTCATAATCTAAGGTTAGGTAACAAATTAAAAATGATGAAAATTATTATTACAATGAAATGTTAAGAGAACTCAAATGAAGCTTGTAGGGAAAAAAAGTTCATTTGGGAAGAGTTTAATTCTATATAAAAGTTTACATTTTCAGCATTTATAACAATAAAGTGATTTTTCAAATAATAAAGTTGCAATGATTTCTGAGGAAATCATTTCAACTGTCTATATTGAAAAGAAGACAATGAAGGAAGAAGAGTATTTATTCAACACCAAAAAGTATCTATTCAATGAATTATCAGATAAAATAATATAAACAATACATTTGTGTTTACTTTTAAGGTTGTAATTATGTACTAGTATAAATTTAACCTTATATAAAAATTTAGAAGCACCAGATTTGATTAGTGTGGAATAAAGTTAGAGCCAGATTAATACTCTATGTAGCATTTACTTTTAATTTTCAGTATGAAAGTTATTATATGATTATATTAAAGCATGCAAAATTTGTAGTCAGCATAACAGTTTCAAATCCTTTTTCTTAATTGGCAACTATGGTGGCACATGAAGCATCGTTCTCTCCCAGCAGTTTAATTTAAACAAATCATTCTGAGATATAAAAATAGCAAATTACATTAGATTTTATATAAGGCTTTTTTGGCTGCTCATATAGGAAGAGCTATAAGCAGCTTCCATGCTATACATCACAGCTAACGGCTTTGAATACATTTTCTGGTGAGACCCCCATTCAGAGATACAAGATCTAGCCTACAGTGACTTGATGCTTAAAATATATACGTAATAAGTTATAGGTTTAACAAAAAAAAAAAAAAAGGAAAAATTTCCCACTCTCAAGTGGTAAATTCTTGTATTCTTTACTGCCTCCAAGTTGAAAAGTAGTTTGTTATTTCTCCTGGTTCTGACTTTTTAACACTTGTCACAAAATTTTAATTCTAAAACTCCGATTATATGTTAACTACTCTTTTCACATTTTCCAAACTGGAACAAGGATGACAGATAAATTAGTAGTGACTAGAGTTCTGTAAACATCATTACTAAAACTCTGCTGTATTTACACAAGAATTTTTAATCTACTTTGGGCATTCTAGTTCAAGGTATAAAGATGCTTCCCTAATTTGTCATAAGTTGAATTATAAAAATAAAAAAGTTACAAATGCATTGGATACATTTTTTTAACATATACATTTCAAGGTCTTGGCTTATATATATTGATGGGCAGATTAGCTTCATAGATAATATCAGAAAGCATGTTAAAATAGAGAAAGTTTCAAAAGTCAATCCTTCTGTTCCTTTATGTAATGAATTTCCAAAGGCAGAGAACAATCCTACAAACTGGCAAATTCTCTCTCATCAGATATCTGCATTGCATATTCTACAGAAAAATAAAAGATGGTATTCCAGCCCCGTTAGGGAAAATGAATAGTTAAGATCTGAGATTCAGTATATAAACGGTAGAATCATTTTTCCTTTTCTTAAATATAGCTAATTGTGCCACAAAGAAGGAAAAAAGTCTAAGCGAAATCATATTTACCACAATAATAGTTTCTATAACTCTAAGAAAATATCCTCTGAAATTCTTGTGTTCATTATTCAAAGACCTTGAAAAAACATGTCATCACTTTCGTTACCCAAAGTAACACAAAATAAAATGTTATAACTTCAATACTCATTGTTCAGAATTAGAAGTGTTTTTTGTTTTCTTTTTTGAAGGAGAATTAGGAAGCTAAGTACAATTGGCAAAAAATATTTCACTCTTCTTTAGATACGAAAAAATTGTTTGGTCCAAGATAATACCTACAATTAATAATTTACCAGTACAGATAAAACTATTTTTTCTTTATCATTTTCCATATTCTTACTTAGATGCCTACTGATTTAGACAGAGAAATACAAACCTGTAAGTTATTTACAGCTTGTTTGGTCACCTCAAAGAAATTACATACTATCCAAATACCAAAAACAAAACAAAACCACTTGAGAATAGTATTTAAATGGTTAAGCATTGACTGTGCAAAATACAGAAAGGAAATGTGAACTGAGGGAAATGAGAAAAATTATTTTCAAGCTCGGAAAGACAGTCACAAAATATTACTTGCTTACTGATATTACAGATTTTGTGTAGTTAATAAATAATTAGTAACAATTTGAGGTATATTTTTATTTTTCTCAAATTCATCTATTACCTAAAATTATACTTCTCACACAACAGGCATCCAATAAACATTTTTGAATGACTATACCATTCAAATAAATTAATTTGTAAATAAAGTTTTCCTAATTATATTTGTCTATCTGACATAACGGAATTAACTATTTTAAATATCCAATAAGAGACATATGCTGCTGAACATCTACACAATTTCATTGAGATACACACTTCTTACATAAAACTACAAACCACATCTGCAGCATAATCTGTAACACATAACACAGTGTTTTATACACATACCAATCACCCGTTTCACTTCTACAATTTTTAAGTATTGACAAATTACTCCTTGCCAAAGAAGTCACATTATATACAACAAACCTTCAGTTTAAATAAGGAATAAGCTTGCTGTTAACAACTTAGCTTGAAATGTTAACAATCCTTAGGCTGTTAACATAACAACTGGCCATTAATGTGGTTATGACCAATTTAAGAGGAAATTATACTCTGAGAAATGAAAATATTGGCAATCAGGACCAGAGTTTTATTCGAAAGAGTATGGTTTTTTTTAACAAGTTAACAAACATTAAAAGTTTGAGCCTATTAGAAATTAAGTCACAAAATATCATCTATCCTAGAGAAAGACAAACATTTCTGATATGGAAGCTATTTTGATAAATCCCTTTCAACAAAACACTTAAATGGAAACTATCAAATGGCAGTTTAACATCATATTTTTATTACCATAAAGAATAACACAAAACAAGTCTAAGGTTTCTTTCTGTGTCTGCTACTATTTTAACAACTGCAAAAACAGTTTAACTCAAAATACAGGTTATTTCACTGGCAAATTATAAATCTTCAAAATCCAGCTATTTCAACCACCTCTCTTTAAATCTCAGTTAATTTTTATTTTTATTGCTTATTAGAACACCTTAATCTTGCTCAGACTATAGAAACTTGTTTTGGAATTGTTGTTACATAAACCCACTTGAGACACTGCAGTTGTAAACAAATGTAAAAGTCAAAAAAAGAGTCCAAAAGCCATGATTATTGGTTAGGAGAGATAAAGCAAAACTAGGAAGCGTTATTAAATCACTGAAAGCAAATGCAAACGCTTTATGTGGAAATGAGGCTCTAATTCACAATGAGCAGAGGAAAAAAATTTTATTTCAAAGAAAAAGTTCAAAGACCGAAGTTCTAAGAGAATTCACGGAATAAGTTAATTCTGATTAGTTGTGCCACCACAATAAGGGAGATTCTGGCTATAGAGTCACTTCCCATTGTTGGCACCTTGCATGTATTTTGTGCCCTTGGAACACAGAGAAGTAGTAACAAGTGGTCATAATTAGCCTGGAGGCTGTCAGATGAGGCAGTTCTAAGAGGGGGAAAGAGCAGAATCTGATAAACAGTACTGGATTCACCCTTTTAAACCACTACTAAGCAAATGATATATTTTTGTATATAAAGATTAAAATAATAAGACCAAAAATAACTGAATTGCATACACTGAAGTACCAAATTCCCTAGAAAACACTTCCCCAAATGGCCAAGATGGTTAAGGAGCTATGGCTGATTGATAAATTTTGTGTCATAAAGGAAAAAAATTCAAAATAAATCGCTTAATGTCAGACTAGAAAAGTGATTAATTGTATCAAATATGAAAACCCAAATGATGCCATATATCATTTCTCTAATTTGATAGGTCCTACTTTATTAATATATGTAATTTGCAGCTGAATCAAGTCACAAAGTTCCCTGAAAAGCAAAATAATTTTTCTTAAATAGAAGTTCATGTGTTGAGTGCTAAATGCTGGGAAACAGGCTGAGTGAGCCTCATGGCTTTTTAAGCAAGAACATGTGAATGGTCCTCAAACTGTTCAGATGTTTACAGTTTAGAGAGTGGCTATCATTTTCCCATAATGATGGAGATCTTTACTGTGTTCATTTCTATAATGCTACTGGCAAGTCTGAGGCTGTTAATGCTCAGTGATATCTCTGTGATGCTCACTGGGAATGCCGCTGAGGGTGGGGGGATGTATTCACACTTGGAGAAAGTTTTCAAAACTGTATCATAACGATGCAAATACATACCAGCTAATTTCAAACTGACTTTCTTTGACAGATCAGAAACTGGAAGACAGCTGAATAACCCCTGTGTCGAGCTCAGCCTACCTTGTCCGTATGGTACTTCTATGTCAGTATGGTACACTTCTATGCTGATTTCCACCAAATACATCCTTGCTCAGAACTGGTGGTTTCAACATGGGCAGTGGAATAGCCTATTTCTAAGTCTGAGCATAGCATCCAGGCTGGCCAAATGGAAACACTTTAGATGTGATGTTTTATTGGCCATTACTTAAGCAAGAATTTGCATATGAGGCACCTGGCAACACTTTGAAGGCTGACAGGTCAACAGCTTTCAGGAATATAAGCTGCTAATAAGGAAATGAAACCCCAAAAAATACACTTACAAAAAGTACTTTAAAAGGAATCCAGTCATCACTGGTGTGCAAGGATAATTCCTACCTCAGATAGTCTCTGCGACAAAGGATAAGATTAGCTTTAGTGTACAGGGTGGAGCCCACCTCTCCCAAACGACAGTCACAGCAGGCACACTTCAGGCAGTCTTCATGCCAGTATTTGTCCAGTGCCTTTAGAAGATACCGGTCCTTGATCTTTCGGTTGCAGCCAGCACAACCTTTCGGCTTGGTGTCTGGCTGGACTGAGAGCATTTGTATACCTAAAGGAAGACAAAAACAAAAAAGGGAGCTGGGACTACAAGGAAGAATCACAAGATGTCAAAAGACAAGTTTCATATTTAATACTGCTTTTTGTCCAGGAGCCTTAGACTTTCTTTTGTAGGGCCATACCAGAATCAAACTAAATTTTGGAAACAAAAGGCTCAAATGTTATAAAGTCCTTATTAAATCATTTATAAAGTCACATCTACAAAGTGGGGGAAAATAATGCATTCATGTTGTACAGGGTAAGCAGACGTTATATACACCAAGCTAAATAGTGGCAAATAATTCGGTAGTGTTCCCCATTCTCTATCTAGAGTGGTTCCTTTGGGAAAAAATGTGAGGAAGTGGCTAACAATTTTAAAGAAAGCTATTTAACAAACTAGTCCATGTACAGTCTATGAGAGTCAAAAATGAGTTTTTCTTTACTGGCTGGAAATTCACTTGATATGTGCTTGACAGTGGAAGGAGAGTGCACCCTTCTGGGATTACACTAACCTGACTTAGCAGTGGGGATGTTTATAGTTAAACACACGGTACAGTCATTCCAAAAGCTCACCAATACTATATTGCTTGTTTGCATCCAAATCCTTCCTTCTGTGCTCTTGATATTTCAAATTATTCCTTACATTAAAATTTTTAAAATGAATCTATACTCACAAACGTCAGTCAACGGCAGATTACCTCACCGTATACTACATGCTTTTATATAAAACTAAAGTACAGGATTAATTTATTACCATAAACATGCACTTATTTATTTTATAAGGGAAAGAAGAAACAACAGAAGGTAACATCTAAATATATATAAATTACATAAACATATGTACATAAATATATTATGTGCATGTATATACATAGTGCACTAGACGCAGGACGTTTATGTATTTTAGAGACATAGCTCCATCATAAATAAGGAGTCTAGCTGGGTTCTGTAGGTTTTACAACTTGACTGGAATTTTTTCAATGAAAGGCTATTCCCTTTTGAGTTTCTTCTTTCCTAAGTGTCCAACACCCAGCTTAAAAAAAAAAAAAAAAAAAAAGAGCTGGACCAACTATTCGGAACTTCATATTAATCAAATAACTCATCCTAAGCACTACAAGATACTGTAGACATCATCGATTCCTAACTCCCTCATTTTACAAATTGTGCTAGAGGCCTAAGAGAGTATAAGGACTTGCTCAAAACTGAACGACAGTGAAGTACTAGACTTGGTGGTCTTCTTCAGAGATCCTGCTACTATAGGATGCTTCCTCTCCTACTCATAAAGTTTTAAACTATATAAAACACCAAATGTGGATGCACTTGAAACAGTTTCAAGAAGAGAAATGCCAAGCTATGATCTTATATTTCCTACTCCAAAGTAGCTTAACCTCCTTTCGTTTCCTCTGATGCCTTCTGATGAAGGCTTTGCCTCCATTACCTTCACAGGCTTTTTTTCTTTTTTTAATCACACAGATAAGAGACACTCAGGCACTGTACCATCAGAGGTGAAAAACTTTTCTAGCTACAAATAATACACCGATTGCACGTATCGTTATGATGTTGAACTTCCATTAGAAAATAACTTCTCTGGTAGAGTACTGGCATAGGGAATGGCGGGGAAGAGAGCAGGGTGGCTGTTCTTTCTGCATGATATGCATAGCCGTGGTAGTCAGAGCTGCAGACTAGCAGCTGGATTTGTACCGACGAGCAGGTGGTATTCCTACAGTCTGCTTTCTGTTCCTTTTCTTTGAAGGAGCTAAGGGTCTAGTGTAGATTAATCATAACCCTTGATAGCTTTGCTAAATCTCACTCTCTAGAACTTCTAACAAATGAAGTTTCTTTGATCACAACTAGTTACCGTCTTCCAGCAAGGTTCCACAAGGAATAAATCCCATTAATTACAGTACAGAACATCTCCAAGTGCCTCTCAACCATATACCTGGGGGGAGGGGGGAAATTTTGATTTACTAAGTGACATTCTGTATTTCGTTATTGAAAACATCAAGAGATATGAGGGGCTCTTCTAATTAGCCAATTTATCAGGCTCTTATTTTTTCACAGCACAAAGCTGAGAAAAATCTAAAAATTCCTTTTCAGTTGCAGCCCAGCTACATTTCCTTTAGTTGAGTTACCATCATCAAGCGTATAAGGTCAGCTATCTCTATTCAAAACCCTTTGCAACCAAGACAGGGAATACCAACATTTGGCACAAGTAACACTACCCTGCTTGTCTTCACAAAATGTTTTTGTTGTGTTGACATTTTAATTTAGCACTCAGAGGCCAATTAATATTTGAAACTCTTACATTCTGTTTGGCCTTGGGCTTGAAGGAGTTTGATATTTTGCACTCCAGCCTGGTACCTTCTTTTAGAGAACATCATCACATTTCTCTCGGAGAGGAAATCGCTTTCAATACGATGCAAGTTAACAGTCGTAGAAAAAGAACTATTTAGGAGTCGCCACGTTGCCACGTACCTAAAAGGCACAAAGCATCAGCAGCACCCCCTCCCCATCCAGAAGAGCACCACTGGGTAGAGTCATGCGTTGGGAGCTGAGAAACATTTCACAAGTTGCTCATAGCACATCAGGACTCATAACTAGTTTTAGATTGGCATGTAAATTGTTCAGAGGGAAATTCTTATTGCCTCTGAGACCCTGCCATCCTGAGTTATTTGACAGTTTAAGGGAAATCATAATTAAAAAAAAGACATAAATAATAGCCTGTGCAGTGTGGTGTGCAGAAATAAGTAGAACCATTTCATTTAAACTCTGGTGAGCTTTTAATTGCCTGGATTGCATTGTGAGGCGGCCTAACGGTTGATTGCCTCCATTATGTTTCCTTGTTCTGTGCCATTCATCCGCGCAGTCTCAGCTTCAGTAGTTAACACAACAAAGTAACCACAACTCCACAACACACAGGGGTTTAAAAAAAATAATCATAATCAAAGATTTGCAGCACTTAGACACAGTCTTTTATATTTTTGGACGAACTGCACATAGTGAATGGAAAACATTTTGTGCCTGTCGAAAGATTCAGAGAGAACAATCTGGGAGAAGGAACAGGAAGAGGGAATACATAAAGGGGGTTGGCAGAGATGAGGTGCCTCAGGAAGATGCTAAAACGGGAATGCAGGTTCTGCAGCTGGGAGCAGTGACACAGATTAAAAGAATTTGGCCAACGTGGCCATTCGATTGCCAAGAGGTACCAAACAAAAGATTTTCTCTCCTCCTGCCCATCTTCATCCTCTCCCCAACCCCCAGACCCGATTGGAGAACTGGATTGGGCCTAAAAGCTTGTTTCTCTCTGTTCACTGGCCCAGAGCATCCCTACAGGCTGCAGCCCCCTAAGGGACAACAATGCAAATAGATGTCCCCAGATCTCAGGCGCTGGAGCTGCTTAACTCTGTTCTGCCCCTTCAACTCCCAACCCCCTCCCCATCCTTCCACCGCCCCCTCCCCTTTTTGAGCAATGGAGCTGGGAACCAATTTGATTCCCTTTTTCTCCAATGCAGCTGCAAGGCTCAGAGATACTGACATTTTTCCACTCTTATCAGTTTAATTACAGTTACCATGGCAGCAAAGTGCTAGTGCTTGGCAAAGGCCAACAAGAGATTTGCAAGACTGAGTTCAATTTTGATGCAGCTCACATGCAAAAAATAATAATAATAATAATAATAATAATAATAATAATAAATAAATAAGAAACATACATACACTCTAACAAAGAATCCCTTGCGGAGTTTATGCTCTAGCCTTTTGTGGTTGTGTCTTTGCAGCCACACAGGGATGATTTGCAAAGAATGTAGCAGTATTTGTTGCACCTAGCAAGATTAATTGGTTTAAGCAGCAGTCTTTCAAAGCAGTTACAACAATAATATTTTGGATCTTTTTTTTTTTTTTTTTTAAAGACACAAAAGCAGCAGAAGAGCAGGAAAGCTTTTGAGCAGCTAAGAGTGCCGAGCGCCGGCAGAGTGCATCTATGATAGATTGTAACCTTACCAAAACTTTTCTCCTTTTTCTGCATGAGTTGACTTAGGCGTGCCTGAGTCGCAGCAGCTTCGCATTGAGCACCAAGCCCAAGGTAGAAGTGGAAGGGGGTCTTCCTGGATCTGGCTCAAGTGTGGACCTGGTGCGCAGCCTACACCGCCGAGGACCGACTATTGTGAAGCCACTTTGGGAGCGGGTCGGAGCGGCGGCAGGGGGTGGGGGAAGGGATGAGGGCGGCCAGACGAGACAGAGCGCACACACAGAGCCCCTCGCAGTGTGGCAGTGTGCAAAATGATGGCGAATGACAAAGCCACATGCTTCCCTAACTCTGCCCGTAATCCTAAAATCCCAGCGGCCCCTTTTAGCTTCGTGGTAACAAATGGATTTGATTAAACTGTCACATGCAGCGTTAGCATAGCATATCATGTTCAATATGAAAAAGACCATAAATCTGACTTGTGTTTCATAACAGCAATCTGGGTAGCCCCCCGTAAAAACGTGCTGCATCAGTTTGAATCTCAACCTAGTAGAACATAGGCACCTTGTTCCAGGGAACCTCTCTCCCCCCCATCCCCCCTCCCCCTGCAAATAGTCACTTTTCCATCTCTCGGGAACAACACTGTCTTATCGCGGAAAAGTGAGGGGAGGCAGAAGTGTCGACAAGAACCAAAAGATTGCAATTCCAACTCTTGGGGGAGGGGGGCTGTGAATTCCAGCAAGTACAGAGAGTGGGTCCGGAACCCACCGAGCGCTGAATTCCCTCGCTGCGGGCCAGGCCGGAGCGAACCTCTCCTGATTCCCAACTCTCCCTGCCCCTCTCTCCCCGGGAGTCAGGGGTGTGGGGAGGCTGCGGCTCATCCTGAACTTTGACTATTATCCACTCGAGTCGTACTTGAGACATTCCGCGCCGCAGCCGCTCTCCCTCCTTCCATCCACATCTTCAGCCTGCATCTATTTCATGTCTCATCATAAAAATAATGAAGCCTCACATGATTTAAACAAAACCGTCTCAGCAGAGCTGCAGCCCGAGTGAAAGTTGCAGTGCGGAGCCGGGCTGCAGCTCCAGTTTATGCCTCATTAGGAGAGGCTGGGGAAGGAAGAAAAAAAAAAAAAAATACCCACATCCGCACACGCACGCGCGCACCCGCAGACACACACACCACAAATAAGCCGACGCGTGTGTACACAGTTGCCGCACTTACCTTCTCAATTAAGCGATACAGGGGGAGGCGGTTCAGAAAGCACAGTGGCTGCTTTGTAGTGCTTCTCCTTGGGAAAGGTCAAAAAGAAGCATTGTTTGAAAAAAAAAAAAAAAAAGAGGGGGAGGGAATCTCTATTTTTTTTTAAGTTTAAAATAATGAGGTCCTCAAGGATCCGCCAAGTAATGGTGTTGACCGCATCTGAGCCACAGGTGTCCTCCTTTTAGGCAACTGCAGTCCGAGGCTGTCTCTCTCCGTCCTGGCTCAAGACAACTTACCCCAGCAGCACGCGAGGAGCCGAGCTGGAGGAAGCCGCGGCTCTCAGCTGCAAAATGCAATCCCTTCCCAGCCAGACATAATACAGCCAAAGAAAAGGTCACTCAGTTATTACTGAGCCGGCGGAGCCCAGGCAGCGCTTGTCAAGACCACAGAGAAGCAGCTCCCTTCCGATTTAAGACTATTTACCTCTCGCCCCCACCCCTCCCCTCTTCTCTCCTTTCCTTCTCTCCCTCCCTCTCTCGCTCGCTCTCCTCTCTCTCTCTCTCTCTCTCTCTCTCTCTCTCTCTCTCTCGTGTGCCTGTTCTGCAGCTCAGTCAAGTACAGCCGCCCTCGGAAAGTGCAAAGCAGCCACGAGACAGATCGGGCTTTGTTGCTAATTTCCCAGGGTGAAAATTTACAAGCCTGCGAGTGCAGTCAGCACAGCCACATGCATATGCTACTCACAAACGCTGGGGACGACCCCGCGCACGAAAAGTGACCTCTGCAGGAGTGGAATGGAGAAGACCCTACCTCCTGGACCCGTCCAAAAGAAGTCCTGCGAGAGAGCTCTGGAGGAAGAGGATCGGATTCCTAAAATAACCGGGGCATTTTGGAATAGGTGGCCGCATTTAAA